>NW_024058612.1:0-51308 GCF_016432855.1 Salvelinus namaycush
GGGGGCGTGACTGAATCTGCTACGGTTTCTCTAACGAAACCGTCAGGAGGCTGTCTGTCTGTCTGCCTGAGGTTGCCATGGAGAAGAAGAGCATCTTCCTGATTAATACCTATAAACACATAACCCAGTTGGCCATTGGCCAGAGATTCAGTTAGTACAGTCATACCCCCCCCCCCCTTCTCTCCCGTTCTCCTTCTCTCTCTCCCTCCATCCACCCATCCATCCTTTGGCTCTCTGGTACATCTGGCCCATCTGTTTGTAAAGGATTTTTTTCCACTTAAGTTGCTTTACCCATTCAGCAGCTTAATGTCCGTACTCACTCTGCTAAAATTGAAGCTGGCGCTGATTACAGCAATCACAGTTTATAGTTACTGTACTACCCTGAAAAGCTGAGAGAGAGTCAGGGAGAGTTAGAGTGTGTGAGAAAGAGAGAGAGAGAGAGAGAGAGAGAGACAGGGAGAGTTAGAGTGTGTGAGAAAAAAAAAGAGAGAGAGAGAGAGACAGGGAGAGTTAGAGTGTGTGAGAAAAAAAAAAGAGAGAGAGAGAGAGAGAGAGAGAGAGAGAGAGACAGGGAGAGTTAGAGTGTGTGAGAAAAAAAAGAGAGAGAGAGAGAGACAGGGAGAGTTAGAGTGTGTGAGAAAAAAAAAAGAGAGAGAGAGAGAGAGAGAGAGAGAGAGAGAGACAGGGAGAGTTAGAGTGTGTGAGAAAAAAAAAGAGAGAGAGAGAGAGACAGGGAGAGTTAGAGTGTGTGAGAAAAAAAAAGAGAGAGAGAGAGAGACAGGGAGAGTTAGAGTGTGTGAGAAAAAAAAAAGAGAGAGAGAGAGAGACAGGGAGAGTTAGAGTGTGTGAGAAAAAAAAAAGAGAGAGAGAGAGAGACAGGGAGAGTTAGAGTGTGTGAGAAAAAAAAGAGAGAGAGAGAGAGAGAGAGAGACTGCTTCTCTCATTTCTCCACCCACGTAATAATCACTCCTACCAGAGAATGTGTGTTCAGAATGTTCTCCAAACTTCCACTGGGAGGTTTTGTAATAGTCTCATCTGGTATCTGTACCTTCCGGCGTTGGCCTATGGTTCGGTTCTGGCCCATATTTTAATACATCGGGATCTTTTTACGGCTGGCGCTAAGCAAGTGTCAAATGCAGGTGAGTCTGCAATTCTGTCTCAGACATTTCCAGCCCTAATGCCAGGTGAGGCAATTAACCTGTCCATCATCAGCTCGCTTGTGCTGAGGTGGGAGGGGTGGCATTTACCTGTGGTGCTAAAGATCGCATGTTCGAATCCAATGAGATGTTTGTTTTAAGCCTATCTCCAACCTTAACCCTTCGGAGTTAATGCCTAAACTTTGATGTTTGAGAAACATATATGGACGTCTAATTTTGATGTGAGACTGTGAGAGCAGTCTATTACCCACCCAGCAGGTAGAGCGTGTGATATGCTGGCCCTGGTCAGCTGACTGAGTTCCCTGGTAAACTGGTCAGGCTGAGGCAGGGATGGTAGCCTACCTCATCAGTAAAACGCTACAAATGTTGTGTATTTCCCAGAGCCGGAGACATGACGGAGAGTAAGACAGGGGAACCTATCTCAACATGACGGAGAGTAAGACAGGGGAACCTATCTCAACATGACAGAGAGTAAGACAGGGGAACCTATTTCAACATGACGGAGAGTAAGACAGGGGAACATATTTCAACATGACGGAGAGTAAGACAGGGAAACCTATTTTAACATGACGGAGAGTAAGACAGGGGAACCTATTTCAACATGACGGAGAGTAAGACAGGGGAACCTATTTCAACATGACGGAGAGTAAGACAGGGGAACCTATTTCAACATGACGGAGAGTAAGACAGGGGAACCTATTTCAACATGACGGAGAGTAAGACAGGGGAACCTATTTCAACATGACGGAGAGTAAGACAGGGGAACCTATCTAAACATGACGGAGAGTAAGACAGGGGAACCTATCTAAACGTGACGGAGAGTAAGACAGGGGAACCTATCTCAACATGACGGAGAGTAAGACAGGGGAACCTATCTCAACGTGACGGAGAGTAAGACAGGGGAACCTATTTTAACATGACGGAGAGTAAGACAGGGGAACCTATCTCAACATGACGGAGAGTAAGACAGGGGAACCTATCTCAACATGACGGAGAGTAAGACAGGGGAACCTATTTCAACATGACGGAGAGTAAGACAGGGGAACCTATCTCAACATGACGGAGAGTAAGACAGGGGAACATATTTCAACATGACGGAGAGTAAGACAGGGAAACCTATTTTAACATGACGGAGAGTAAGACAGGGGAACCTATTTCAACATGACGGAGAGTAAGACAGGGGAACCTATTTCAACATGACGGAGAGTAAGACAGGGGAACCTATTTCAACATGACGGAGAGTAAGACAGGGGAACCTATTTCAACATGACGGAGAGTAAGACAGGGGAACCTATCTCAACATGACGGAGAGTAAGACAGGGGAACCTATCTAAACGTGACGGAGAGTAAGACAGGGGAACCTATCTCAACATGACGGAGAGTAAGACAGGGGAACCTATCTCAACATGACGGAGAGTAAGACAGGGGAACCTATCTCAACGTGACGGAGAGTAAGACAGGGGAACCTATCTCAACATGACGGAGAGTAAGACAGGGGAACCTATCTCAACGTGACGGAGAGTAAGACATGGGAACCTATTTCAACATGACGGAGAGTAAGACAGGGGAACCTATTTTAACATGACGGAGAGTAAGACAGGGGAACCTATTTTAACATGATGGAGAGTAAGACAGGGGAACCTATCTCAACATGACGGAGAGTAAGACATGGGAACCTATTTCAACATGACGGAGAGTAAGACAGGGGAACCTATTTTAACATGACGGAGAGTAAGACAGGGGAACCTATTTTAACATGACGGAGAGTAAGACAGGGGAACCTATTTCAAAACAAAAACGTGACTCTTCTACAGACACAGACAAATAATATTTTCATCACCAGGAATGGTAAAGGTCGAAACCGATCTGTTAAAATCAATAAATGAAAAACTGGGTATACTTGAATTAGTCAGTAAGGATATAAAAGAGTTGAAGGCCTCGAGATGAGTGATGAAAAAGCTGCGGCATTGGAGAAAGACACAAACAAACTAAAAGGGACAGTCAGTACGATAGAAATGGACTTTAATGAACTTAAAAAGGAGAACATTATTCTGAGAGAAGCCTTACTTGACATACAGACTAGATCCATGAGAGAGAATCTGGTACTTACAGATATCCAAGAGAAAGAAGGAGAAGTTCCTGAATCATTAGTTCCTCCTTACAGCGCTTCAGATTCCACCGAAGCTATCGACAAAATCCAACTCGAATGTGTACACCGCTTCAGACAGAGGGCAGAGGTATGAACGCCCAATCATTGCCAAATTTGCTTTCTTTAAAAGATAATAATGGTTAAATGCCTGGGTAAAAGACTTGCTGCCACAAAAATAGGCATGAACGACCAGTTCCTGAATGAAATTGCAGAACGGCGTAAAGTTCTGTATCCAATTTTCAAGGAAAATAGATTGAAAGGGAAATGCGAAGCTCTAACCAGTTGTACAGAGACACAAAGACTACTCCATGTCTATTAAAAAAATTAAAAAGTTCTCATAGATGAGGCAAATAACGAAACACACATTTCTAGCCCGGTTATGGATTGAAATAATACAACAAAAAATATAGCTTTTCTATCTTCAAATAAAACTAATTGGAACACAAAAGCACTAATTCAACATGGTGAAGATAAAAGCTCAGTCAACAGAAGGCACAGTATGTGTGGATGGTGAGGTGTGTGTTTTTATGTTTGTTATGTTTGGGAAAGTGTGGCGTTGAGTGAGAAAGGAAACGGTTGCATATCCCAGAACCAATGTATTGCTGTGAGCGGGGGTTGTGAGAGAGCTTTCAATGTTGTTCAGATGAGGGATATACATTTTATAATGAATTATACGTCTTATTTATGCATTGTCCTATTATGGGGAACTACATTTTAAAAATAAATTAAACGTCTAATGTATTTATTTATGGTCCTATTATGATGGAACGGTCCCCAACCCTATACCCTAGACACCCACCTGGACAACCCATACACTAAGAAGAAGTCCCCATCTGTTTAATGGGCCTGCTGTAAGCTGCCTATACGCAGCCAAAACAGGAAGATAAATGTGGTCAGAGACCTACTAGAGCAGCACCGTCCCCTCAAGGTTCTGAGCCTGCCTGGCAGGGTTGGTCCTGCTAAGCCAGAGCCCCCTGAAGGGAGAGCATACTATACAAGGACATTCTCCAAGCTGCTAATGAGAACCTTGACAGCCTTGTACCTAGCCGGTGGGGATTCCGGTGGGGTGCCCCCACCCAGGCAGTGGCAGTGCTGGCAACACTAGCTGCAGTAACCCATGGGGAGGGGGGTGGGGTGCCCCCACCCAGGCAGTGGCAGTGCTGGCAACACTAGCTGCAGTAACCCATGGGGAGGGGGGTGGGGTGCCCCCACCCAGGCAGTGGCAGTGCTGGCAACACTAGCTGCAGTAACCCATGGGGAGGGGGGTGGGGTGCCCCCACCCAGGCAGTGGCAGTGCTGGCAACACTAGCTGCAGTAACCCATGGGGAGGGGGGTGGGGTGCCCCCACCCAGGCAGTGGCAGGGCTGGCAACACTAGCTGCAGTAACCCATGGGGAGGGGGGTGAGGTGCCCCCACCCAGGCAGTGGCAGTGCTGGCAACACTAGCTGCAGTAACCCATGGGGAGGGGGGTGGGGTGCCCCCACCCAGGCAGTGGCAGTGCTGGCAACACTAGCTGCAGTAACCCATGGGGAGGGGGGTGGGGTGCCCCCACCCAGGCAGTGGCAGTGCTGGCAACACTAGCTGCAGTAACCCATGGGGAGGGGGGGTGGGGTGCCCCCACCCAGGCAGTGGCAGTGCTGGCAACACTAGCTGCAGTAACCCATGGGGAGGGGGGGTGGGGTGCCCCCACCCAGGCAGTGGCAGTGCTGGCAATACTAGCTGCAGTAACCCATGGGGAGGGGGGTGGGGTGCCCCCACCCAGGAAGTGGCAGTGCTGGCAACACTAGCTGCAGTAACCCATGGGGAGGGGGGTGAGGTGCCCCCACCCAGGTAGTGGCAGTGCTGGCAACACTAGCTGCAGTAACCCATGGGGAGGGGGGTGGGGTGCCCCCACCCAGGCAGTGGCAGTGCTGGCAACACTAGCTGCAGTAACCCATGGGGAGGGGGGGTGGGGTGCCCCCACCCAGGCAGTGGCAGGGCTGGCAACACTAGCTGCAGTAACCCATGGGGAGGGGGGTGGGGTGCCCCCACCCAGGTAGTGGCAGGGCTGGCAACACTAGCTGCAGTAACCCATGGGGAGGGGGGTGGGGTGCCCCCACCCAGGCAGTGGCAGTGCTGGCAACACTAGCTGCAGTAACCCATGGGGAGGGGGGTGGGGTGCCCCCACCCAGGCAGTGGCAGGGCTGGCAACACTAGCTGCAGTAACCCTTTGGGAGGGGGGTGGGGTGCCCCCACCCAGGAAGTGGCAGGGCTGGCAACACTAGCTGCAGTAACCCAGGGGGGGGGGGGTGGGGTGCCCCCACCCAGGCAGTGGCAGTGCTGGCAACACTAGCTGCAGTAACCCATGGGGAGGGGGGTGGGGTGCCCCCACCCAGGCAGTGGCAGTGCTGGCAACACTAGCTGCAGTAACCCATGGGGGGGGGGGGTGGGGTGCCCCCACCCAGGCAGTGGCAGGGCTGGCAACACTAGCTGCAGTAACCCATGGGGAGGGGGGTGGGGTGCCCCCACCCAGGCAGTGGCAGGGCTGGCAACACTAGCTGCAGTAACCCATGGGGAGGGGGGTGGGGTGCCCCCACCCAGGCAGTGGCAGTGCTGGCAACACTAGCTGCAGTAACCCATGGGGAGGGGGGGTGGGGTGCCCCCTCCCAGGCAGTGGCAGTGCTGGCAACACTAGCTGCAGTAACCCATGGGGAGGGGGGTGGGGTGCCCCCACCCAGGCAGTGGCAGTGCTGGCAACACTAGCTGCAGTAACCCATGGGGAGGGGGGTGGGGTGCCCCCACCCAGGCAGTGGCAGTGCTGGCAACACTAGCTGCAGTAACCCATGGGGAGGGGGGTGGGGTGCCCCCACCCAGGCAGTGGCAGTGCTGGCAACACTAGCTGCAGTAACCCATGGGGAGGGGGGTGGGGTGCCCCCACCCAGGCAGTGGCAGTGCTGGCAACACTAGCTGCAGTAACCCATGGGGAGGGGGGTGGGGTGCCCCCACCCAGGCAGTGGCAGTGCTGGCAACACTAGCTGCAGTAACCCATGGGGAGGGGGGTGGGGTGCCCCCACCCAGGCAGTGGCAGTGCTGGCAACACTAGCTGCAGTAACCCATGGGGAGGGGGGTGGGGTGCCCCCACCCAGGCAGTGGCAGGGCTGGCAACACTAGCCGCAGTAACCCATGGGGAGGGGGGTGGGGTGCCCCCACCCAGGAAGTGGCAGTGCTGGCAACACTAGCTGCAGTAACCCATGGGGAGGGGGGTGAGGTGCCCCCACCCAGGAAGTGGCAGTGCTGGCAACACTAGCTGCAGAAACCCATGGAGAGGGATATAAGACAAGTACTGGAAACAATAGAATACTATGAAATATCGGGGACATCAGGCCTGATTTTCATAGCTGATTTTGAAAAGGCTTTTGATAAAGTACGACTGGAGTTTATATATAAATGCCTAGAATATTTAAATTTTGGAGAATCTCTTATAAAATGGGTTAAAGTTATGTATAGTAACACTAGGTGTAAAATAGTAAATAATGGCTACTTCTCAGAAAGTTTTAAACTCTCAAGAGGAGTAAAACAAGGTTGTCCACGATCGGCATATCTATTTATTATTGCCATCGAAATGTTAGATGTTAAAATTAAATCCAACAATAATATTAAGGGATTAGAAATCTGTGGCTTAAAACAAAGGTGTCATTGTACGCTGATAATTCATATTTTCTTTTAAAACCACAATTAGAATCCCTCCACAGCCTCATAGAGGATCTAGATACTTTTGCGAACCTCTCTGGATTAAAACCAAATTGTGATAGGTGTACTACATTACGTAAAAAAATGCAACTCTTACATTACCGTGTAGTCTATCGATAAAATGGTCTGATGTGCATGTGGACATACTCAGTATACAAATAAACGTGTTTTTTTTAAAGTTAGCAAGAATAGATAAGATCTTGTTACCATGGAAAGGAAAATACTTGTCTATTCGTGGAATAATCACCCGATTAACTCTTTAGTCATATCATAGTTTACCTATTTGCTTATGATTTTGCCTACACCTAGTGACCTGCTTTTTAAATTATATGAACAAAAAATATTCCATTTGATTTACAATGGCAAACCAGACTAAATTAAAAGGGCCTATTTAAATAACGAATATGAATTCAGAGGGCAGAATTTTTACAAATATTAAAGCATTCGACCTCTCACCTAAGGCATCAGTCATGCAAAAGTTATACTTAAATCCGAAATGGTTCTCTAGTAAATTGGTAGGAATGTCTCACCCCATGTGCAAGAATGGCCTTTTCCCCTTTATTCAGATTACAACTGCTCACTGTCAGTTGTTTGAAAATGAAATCATCTCCAAAATATTGTTATTTTTTAAACAAGCCTCAGGAAGTTGGTTGCAATTTCAGTTTAATCGACCTGAAAAGACAGAACAAATAATACAACAAATATTGTGGTTAAACTCAAATATAATAATTGATTAAAAAAATATATGTTTTTCAATAAAATGTTGAAAGAAGGTACAATTTGAAAATTATATCATAAATAGGACTGGTGGAGTTATGTCACATGCAGCTAACACAGACGTATGGAAATGTCTGCTCTACCCAAAATTACAACCAACTAATTGCAGCATTACCACAAAAAGGGAAGAGGCAAGTAGAAGGGGGATAAAGTAAGGAACTTGTCTGTCGGCATTAAAAACCATAAATGGTTAAAAAAAAATGTGATAAATGAATAAATAAATAAAAACATATACCAATTTCATTTAAGGACCAAAATATTGACAGCTGTGACATACAAATTGCAAAATAGTTGGGAAGAGATTTTCCATCGACCCATTCCATGGCACATGGTTTATGAATTGACACGCAAAACAACGCCGGATTCAAAACTTCACATTTTTCCATTTAAATTATTATACAAAATTCTTGCAACCAGCCGATTTTGCTGTGAGGAGGCAAAGTCATTAGATCAATTGATCCTGGACTTCCTGACGGGCTGCCCCCAGGTGGTAAGAGTAGGCAACAACACGTCTGCCACACTGATCCTTAACACTGGGGCCCCTCAGGGGTGAGTACTTAGTCCCCTCCTGTATTCCCTGTTCACCCACGACTGCGTGGCCAAACACGACTCCAACACCATCATTAAGTTTGCTGATGACACAACAGTGGTAGGCCTGATCACCGACAACGATGAGACGACCTATAGGGAGGAGGTCAGAGAACTGGCCATGTGTTGCCAGGACAACAACCTCTCCCTCAATGTGAGCAAGACAAAGGAGCTGATCGTAGACCACAGGAAAAGGCAGGTGACGAACAAGCCCCCATTAACATCGACAGGGCTGTAGTGGAGTGGGTCGAGAGTTTCAAAATCCTTGGTGTCCACATCACCAATGAACTATCATGGTCCAAACATACCAAGACAGTTATGAAGAGGACACGACAAAACCTTTTCCGCCTCAAGAGACTGAAAATATTTACATTTGGCATGGGTCCCCAGATCCTCAGAAGGTTCTACAGCTGCACCATCGAGTTGCATCTCTACCTGGTTTGGCAACCGCTCGGCATCTGACCGTAAGGCGCTACAGAGGGTAGTGCAGACTGCCCAGTACATCACTGTGGCCAAGCTTCCAAGCTTCCTGCCATCCAGGACCTACCAAAAAGCTCCTCAACAGCTTCTATTCCCAAGCCATAAGACTGCAGAACAATTCATAAAATCGCCACCGGACAATTTACATTGACTGACCCCCCCCCCTCCCTTTTGTACACTGCTGCTACTCGCTGTTTGTTTGTTACCTATGCCTAGTCACGTAGCCCCCACCTACATGTACAGATTACCTCAACTAGCCTGTACCCCTGCACACTGACTCGGTACCGGTGCCCCCTGTATATAGCCTCCACATTGACTCTGTACCGGTACCCCCCGTATATAGCCTCCACACTGACTCGGTACCGGTGCTCACTGTATATAGCCTCCACATTGACTCTGTACCGGTACCCCCTGTATATAGCCTCCACATTGACTCTGTACCGGTACCCCCTGTATATAGCCTCCACACTGACTCTGTAGCGGTGCCCCCTGTATATAGCCTCCACATTGACTCTGTACCGGTACCCCCCCCTGTATATAGTCTCCACATTGACTCTGTACCGGTACCCCCTGTATATAGCCTCCACATTGACTCTGTACCGGTGCCCCCTGTATATAGCCTCCACATTGACTCTGTACCGTAACACCCTGTATATAGCCTCCACATTGACTCTGTACCGTAACACCCTGTATATAGCCTCCACATTGACTCTGTACCGGTACCTCCTGTATATAGCCTCCACATTGACTCTGTACCGTAATACCCTGTATATAGCCTCCACATTGACTCTACTGTAATACCCTGTATATAGCCTCCACACTGACTCTGTACCGGTACCCCCTGTATATAGCCTCCACATTGACTCTGTACCGTAACACCCTGTATATAGCCTCCACATTGACTCTGTACCGGTGCCCCCTGTATATAGCCTCCACACTGACTCTGTACCGGTACCCCCTGTATATAGCCTCCACACTGACTCTGTACCGGTGCCCCCTGTATATAGCCTCCACATTGACTCTGTACCGGTACCCCCTGTATATAGCCTCCACATTGACTCTGTACCGGTAGCCCCTGTATATAGCCTCCACATTGACTCTGTACCGGTACCCCCTGTATATAGCCTCCACATTGACTCTGTACCGTAACACCTGTATATAGCCTCCACATTGACTCTGTACCGTAACACCCTGTATATAGCCTCCACATTGACTCTGTACCGGTACCCCCTGTATATAGCCTCCACACTGACTCTGTACCGTAACACCCTGTATATAGCCTCCACACTGACTCTGTACCGTAACACCCTGTATATAGCCTCCACATTGACTCGGTACCGGTGCCCCCTGTATATAGCCTCCACATTGACTCTGTACCGGTACCCCCTGTATATAGCCTCCACATTGACTCTGTACCGGTACACCCTGTATATAGCCTCCACATTGACTCTGTACCGGTACCCCCTGTATACAGCCTCCACATTGACTCTGTACCGTAACACCCTGTATATAGCCTCCACACTGACTCTGTACCGTAACACCCTGTGTATAGCCTCCACGTTGACTCTGTACCGTAACACCCTGTATATAGCCTCCACACTGACTCTGTACCGTAACACCCTGTATATAGCCTCCACACTGACTCTGTACCGGTACCCCCTGTATATAACCTCGTTGTTGTTATTCTTATTGTGTTACTTTTTATTATTACTTTGTATTTTAGTCTACTTGGTAAATATTTTCTTCTTCTTGAACTGCACAGTTGGTTAAGGGCTTGTGAGTAAGCATTTCACTGTCAGGTGTGTGTTGTTTTCGGTGCATGTGACAAATAAAGTTTGATGTGATTTATTTTGGTCCTGTCCATATGTAACTCGTTTTCGGTCACAGGTCCAGGAATGGCTGAATAATTGCAACATTTGCCTAGAACTAACGCTGCATATAGCAATACTGGGTGATTTGAAAAGTCATAGTCAATCAATCAATAATATAATAATTATTTTAGCAAAAAATGGTATCTTTAATTTACAATCTGTAGAAACTATGAGAATAGAAAGGTTCAGTACTTTTGTGAAGCATCACAGCACAGTTGAACAATGTATGGCAAATAGAAATCCAATATGGATGGTGTTGAGAGATAGATGGGAGGGGTTGAGTGGAGCTGAAGGGTGGGACTAATAACAACAAGATAACAAATGTAAAAAAATACGAGGTCTGTAAAATGTATACAGGTTCAGAATTTTTGTGAAATAGCACAGTTACAAATAGAAATCAAACTGGAGGGACATCAGAAATAGAGGAAGGACTAAAAACAAACAAAATATAACTTTTGTAAAATAGATTGTGTCTGTAAAATGTGTATAAGATGTATAAAATGAAGTTAGAAGCCTAGGTGTTATTGTTTATTAGTTTACTCCAATTGGGGGAAGGGTGGAAGGGTTTGGGGAATAATAATGGTATATTCTATAAAAAAGTATGTATATATTTATATGTATGTGTGTGTATATATGTGTATATGTATGAATGTTTATGTATAGCACATATACAGTTGAAGTCGGAAGTTTACATACACTTAGGTTGGAGTCATTAAAACTCGTTTTTCAACCACTCCACAAATTTCTTGTTAACAAACTATAGTTTTGGCAAGTCGGGTAAGGACATCTACTTTGTGCATGACACAAGTCATTTTTACAACAATTGTTTACAGACAGATTATTTATTTAACTTATAATTCACTGTATCACAATTCCAGTGGGTCAGAAGTTGACATACACTAAGTTGACTGTGCCTTTAAACAGCTTGGAAAATTCCAGAAAAATGATGTCATGGCTTTAGAAGCTTCTGATAGGCTAATTGACATCATTTGAGTCAATTGGAGGTGTACATGTGGATGTATTTCAAGGCCTACCTTCAAACTCAGTGCCTCTTTGCTTGACATCATGGGGAAATCAAAAGAAATCAGCCAAGACCTCAGAAAAAAATGGTAGACCTCCACATGTCTGGTTCATCCTTGGGAGCAATTTCCAAACGCCTGAATGTACCACGTTTATCTGTACAAACAATAGTATGCAAGTATAAACACCATGGGACCACGCAGCCGTCATACCGCTCAGGAAGGAGAGGCGTTCTGTCTCCTAGAGATGAACGTACTTTGGTGCAAAAAGTGCAAATCAATCCCAGAACAACAGCAAAGGACCTTGTGAAGATGCTGGAGGAAACAGGTACAAAAGTATCTATATCCACAGTAAAACAAGTCCTATATTGACATAACCTGTGTCGTGTCTTAGGCTATGCCGAATTAAGTGATAAGACATGCTATTCTATAAAACAATTTTGTAAATTCTTAGTTATCTTCACGAACCCTGGCTAACAAGTTGAATCAGCAATACAACATTGGGTTTAATTATTTATTTACTAAATACCTAAATAATCACTCAGAATTACATATACACAGAATGTATCATACATTGATTACAAATGATGTCATAAAGGAAAACGTTCCTAGCGGACGGAACAGATATGACAGCTGGTTACACAAAGTTGGGCTTGAGTGAAAGAGCGGAAAGACTGAGGAACAAAAAAGGTTTTGTGTCTCTATCGGGCCGTAGGCAGCTATGCTATCGTAAATACAGTATCTTATGCATTCTAAATAACCACCCATTTGAAAAAGGAGAATGCAATAAATATTTACTCAGAGCTGCGCTTCGGTAGATTGTTCGTAGATGGGAGGCCGGGTGGTCCAGCATGGATCTCTGGTCCTCTGAAGACTGTCTAGTGGTGAACTGGAGCGTGCTAGAATGGATACTCTGTCCGTCCTCTCCTAGCCCACGTTTAGCGGGCGGAGGGGGTAGAACGTCTTTAGTGAATAAGAGTTCAAAGTTCATACCAAGTTGACATACTTTAAGCTCATGCTATATTCTGGCTAGTATAGTCGAAATTCATCCTCTCGGTGTGTAGGTCGTCACCTTCACATTGAAATTCGATGCCAATTTCGTTAGGTTCTTGCTGATGTTGGCTTAGTTCTGTAGGTGGTCTTTGTCCTTTCAACGTGGGGACTGCCAGTCCGCACGTCCTTGGAACAGAAAGTTACACTTTCGCCAAGGGGCTTATATAGGATTGGGAGAGAGGGCTGTGTTTCATAGTTTACAACCCATGTCTGTTCACTTGGGCTGGGCCTCTGAGTGAGCAGAGTGGTGTTCTTCTGACAAACCGTTCTCTCATTAACTATTCTAGGGTACGTGGGACGGTAGCGTCCCACCTCGTCAACAGCCAGTGAAACTGCAGGGCGCCAAATTCAAAACAGAAATCCCATAATTTAAATTCCTCAAACATACAAGTATTTTACACCATTTTAAAGCTACACTTGTTGTAAATCCAGCCACAGTGTCCGATTTCAAAAAGGTTTTACGACGACAGCACACCAAACGATTTTGTTAGGTATGAGCCAAGTCACAGAAAAAGACAAGTCACAGGAAAAGATTTTTCCAGCTAAAGAGAGCAGTAACAAAAAGCAGAAATAGAGAAACTTAATCACTAACCTTTGATCTTCCTCAGATGACACTCATAGGACTTCATGTTACACAATACATGTATTTTTTGTTCGGTAAAGTTCAAATTTATATCCAAAAATCTGAGTTTAGGCAAGACGCTACTGTCTCACTTGGCAAAAAGCCTGAGAAAATGCAGAGCGCCATATTCAAATTAATTACTAGGAAAATTACTATAAAATCAAACTTTCATTAAATCACACATGAAAGATACCAAATCTGTCACACCCTGGCCTTAGTTATCTTTGTTTTCATTATTATTTTAGTTAGGTCAGGGTGTGACATGGGGAAGTATGTGTTTTGGTTTGTCTAGGGGTTTGTAGGTTTAATGGGGTAATATCTTGTCTAGGTGTTTGTATGTCTATGGCTGCCTAGATTGGTTCTCAATTAGAGACAGCTGTGGTTTATTGTCTCTAATTGGGAGCCATATTTAAGGTAGTCATGGGCATCATGTGTTTGTGGGTAATTGTCTATGTTGAACGTTTGTTGCTTGTCAGTGCACTTACGTTATTTAGCTTCACGGTCGTTTGTTGTTTTTGTTAGTTTGTGTATAGTGTTCGTTTTGTGTTTTCTCTCTCTTCTCAATATAAGAAGATGTATTTTCCACACGCTGCGCCTTGGTCTACTGTCTATCAAGAAGACGATCGTGACAAAATCAAAGCTACACTGGTTGTGAATCCAGCCAACATGTCAGAATTCAAGTAGGCTTTTCGGCGAAAGCAAACTATGCTATTATCTGAGGATAGCACAAAAGTAAACAAAGAGAGAAGCATATTTCAAGCCTGCAGGCGCGACACAAAATGCAGAAATAAAAATATAATTCATGCCTTACCTTTGAGCTTCTGTTGTTGTTACTCCAATATGTCCCATAAACATCACAAATTGTACTTTTGTTCGTTTAATTCCGTCGATATATATCCAAAATGTCCATTTATTTGGCGCGTTTGATCCAGAAAAACACAGGTTCCAACTTGCTCAAACGTGACGACAAAATATCTCAAAGGTTACCTGTAAACTTTGCCAAAAAATGTCAAACTACTTTTGTAATACAACTTTTTTTTTTTTTTTTACGTTAATAATCGATAAAATTGAAGACGGGATGATCTGTGTTCATTACAGGATTAAAACGATATGTAGCATGCCTTCTGTTTGATTGAAACGCATGTCCAGGACACCTGGAATGCCTCGACTTCAAGATGGCCGTATTTCTTCATTACACAAAGGACCTCCTAAAAAAAAAAAAAAAATCTGAAAGGTTTGTCCTCGGGGTTTCGCCTGCTATAAATAAGTTCTGTTATACTCACAGACATGATTCAAACAGTTTTAGAAACTTCAGAGTGTTTTCTATGTTGGCGGATATATTTGTGTCTTGTTTGGGCTCTGAGCGCCGACTCAGATATTTGCATGGTTTGCTTTTTCCGTAAAGCTTTTTTGAAATCTGACACAGCGGTTGCATTAAGGAGAAGTGCATCTAAAATTCCATGCATAACAGTTGTATCTTTTAGCAATGTTTATTATGAGCATTCCTGTAAATTGATGTGGCTCTCTGCAAAATCAAAGGATGTTTTGGAACTTCTGAACGTAAGGCGCCATTGTAAACTCAGATTTTTGGATATAAATATGAACTTTACCGAACAAAACATACATGTATTGTGTAACATGAAGTCCTATGAGTGTCATCTGATGAAGATAATCAAAGGTTAGTGATTCATTTTATCTCTATTTCTGCTTTTTGTGAATCCTCTCTTTGGCTGGAAAAATGGCTGTGTTTTTCCGATGATTTGGCGGTGACCTAACATAATCGTTTGTGGTGCTTTCGCTGTATAGCCTTTTTGAAATCGGACACTGTGGTGCGATTAACAACAAGATTACCTTAAAAATGGTATAAGATACTTGTATGTTTGAGGAATTTTAATTATGAGATTTCTGTTGTTTGAATTTGGCGCCCTGCACTTTCACTGGCTGTTGTCATATCGATCCCGCAGCCATAAGAAGCTAGCTGTGTTTTTCTGTGACTAGGTGCTGACCTAACATAATTGTTTGGTGTGCTTTTGTCTTAAAGCCTTTTTGAAATCCAACAATCCTCAAACAATCGCATGGTATGCTTTCGCTGTTATAGTCTCCTACATTATAGTCTCCTACATTATTTTAACATTTCTACAAATGTCAAAGTGTCTTCTTTCCAATGGTACCAATTATTTGCATATCCTGGCTTCAGGGCCTGAGCAACAGGCAGTTTACTTTGGGCACGTCAGTCAGGCGGAAATTGAGAAAAATAGACCCTGTCGTGTCTTTGGCTATGCCGGATTAAGTGTTATGACATGCTATTCTATAAAATACTTTCTCCGTAATTAATATTACCTGATTGAACTAATCATGTAAATGTAATTAACTAGAGAGGAGGGACACCACGAAATAATATTTATAGAGCTGTTATCTTCCGAATAAACTCTTAAAGACCTAATAATATTTTACATCAATAGCAGTCAATATTAATCGTCACCTTATTTCAGTCTCATCTGAAAGTTGTAAATTCTTAGTTATCTTCACGAACCCTGGCTAACAAGTTGAATCAGCAATACAAAATTGCGTTTAATTATTTATTTACTAAATACCTAACTAAATCACACAGAATTACATATACACGGAAAGAATCATACCTTGATTACAAATGACGTCATAAAGGAAAACGTCCCTAGCGGGCGGAACAGATATGATTGTTACACCAAAGAAAAGGGCTGGGTTTGAGTGAAAGAGCGGGAAGACTGAGGAACAAAGGGGCGAAGCTGTGCTATCGTAAATACAATATCTTATGCATTCTAAATTACCGCCCATTTGGAAAAGGAAAATGCAATAAATATTTACTCTGAGCTGCGCTTCGGTAGGTTGGTCGTAGATGGAAGGTCGTGTTGCCCAACCGGGTCCTTTGTCCTTTGAAGAATGTCTCTGCTGCTGCTGCTGAGTGGTAGACTGGATACTCTGTCTGTCCTAATTTACGTCTGCAGCTGCTGTTGCTAACAACGTCTAGGAGTGAATACGAGTTCAAAGTTCATACCATTCACAACCAAAGCTCATGCTGAGGTTGGTTTAGTTCTGTAGTTATTATCTGAACCATTCTGACATCGGACCGTCGTCCTCACATCCTCGGAACAGGAGGTACAATTTTTGTCAATGGCTTATATAGTGGAGGGAGAGGGGTGTGTCTGAAAAGTTTATAACCCATGTCTCTTCACAGGGGCGGGCCACTGGTTGAGCAGAGCCCTAAACTTATGAAATCCCAAATCTCTCATTTGGAAGCTAAAATTACATTTCATCTCTTCACAAATAATTTCATATTCAAACATTTGAATTAAACAACAATTCCATGTGAATCCGATACCTCTGATGTTTAGACTTTCCACAGTAGAGTTTGTCATTCTATCATTGATGAGAATGTGCCAGATGACAACCGAACTGACATAATATACCTTAAGTACCACCGCATATGTTCACTTGGTCGGATTACCAGAATATAGTTCATTTCCCCCCAACTTCTGATGTTCCCAGAATCTCTATATTAACCAAAGGGGCTTTCTAATGTCACATCAGTAGAGTAGGGAGAGGAAAGGGGGGGGGAAAGAGGTATTTATGACTGTCATAAACCTACCCCCAGGCCAACGTCATGACAACCCTATCCTGAAGAAGCTAGCGGGACAACTTCTGGTGAAACTGGACGCAATTCAAATAAATAATGATAAAAATGATGGATATTAAACATTTAAGTACATACAAGTGTCTTATATCGGTTGAAAAATGTAATTCTTGTTAATCTCACTGCACTGTCTGATTTACAGTAGTTATTACAGCGAAATCATTTTTTTTACCTTTATTTTACTAGGCAAGTAAGTTAAGAACAAATTGTTATTTTCAATGACGGCCTAGGAACAGTGGGTTAACTGGTCTAGGAACAGTGGGTTAACTGGTCTAGGAACAGTGGGTCAACTGGTCTAGGAACAGTGGGTTAACTGGTCTAGGAACAGTGGGTCAACTGGTCTAGGAACAGTGGGTCAACTGGTCTAGGAACAGTGGGTCAACTGGTCTAGGAACAGTGGGTCAACTGGTCTAGGAACAGTGGGTCAACTGGTCTAGGAACAGTGGGTTAACTGGTCTAGGAACAGTGGGTCAACTGGTCTAGGAACAGTGGGTCAACTGGTCTAGGAACAGTGGGTCAACTGGTCTAGGAACAGTGGGTTAACTGGTCTAGGAACAGTGGGTCAACTGGTCTAGGAACAGTGGGTCAACTGGTCTAGGAACAGTGGGTCAACTGGTCTAGGAACAGTGGGTCAACTGGTCTAGGAACAGTGGGTCAACTGGTCTAGGAACAGTGGGTCAACTGGTCTAGGAACAGTGGGTCAACTGGTCTAGGAACAGTGGGTCAACTGGTCTAGGAACAGTGGGTCAACTGGTCTAGGAACAGTGGGTTAACTGGTCTAGGAACAGTGGGTTAACTGCCTTGTTCGGGGGAAGAACGACAGATTGTTACCTTGTCAGCTCGGGGATTCGATCTTTGCAACCTTTCGGTTACTAGTCCAACACTCTAACCACTAAGCTACCTGCCGCCCCAAAGTCTACAGCGAAAGCATGCCAAGCGATTGGCACCCCACATCAAAATATTTTTCCACCGGCATAGGTTTCATAAACTCACAAATAGCGATGAAATATTCACTTACTTTTGGAAAGTATTCCTCTGATTTGTCATCCAAAGGGCCCCAGCTATAACATGTAGTGTCATTGTGTTAGATAAAATCCTTCTTGATATCCCAAAAAGTCTGTTTAGCACCATCGATTTGAGTAATCCACTCGTTCAATATGCAGAGAAAGGAATCCGAAAATCTACCCCTAAACACTGTTTCAACAAGTCAAAATATGTTTCTATTTACTCCTCAGATACCGTTAAAGGTAGTCAAACTACAATATTTCTTATGGAAAGAAGTATGTTCAATAGGAAACCATATTTAGCAGGTGTGTCTTGTCTTCATGGCGCGCGCAAACACGAATTTCCAAGACTGTGTCCCTGTACTAAAACTGATATTTCTTATTCGTTTTGGAAGTTACAAGCCTGAAACCTTGAACATAGACTACTGACACCTTGTGGAAGCTAGAATTGAGTATGCCCTTATACTTGCCATTGTAAGAGAATGGTCTGTAATGGCTGTCCTCGCTGACAGAAGGAGAGGACCAAAACGCAGAGTGGTTAGTGTTCATTATTTAATGAAAGTCAACAAAACACTTCAAAATACAAAACAACCAACAAACGTGACAAAACCGAAACAGTCCTGTGTGGCACAAACACTGACACAGGAACAAACACCCACAAAACACACGTGAAACCCCGGCTGCCTTAGTATGATTCTCAATCAGGGACAACGATTGACAGCTGCCTCTGATTGAGAATCATACCAGGCCGAACACAAAATCCCAACATAGAAAATCACACATAGACAAATCCACCCAACTCACGCCCTGACCAACTAAATAAATACAAGAGAAAAGAAAACAGGTCAGGAACGTGACATGGTCTCTCAAAAAAAAGAATTCTGGTTGGTTTTTCTTTGGATTTTCTCCTACCATATCTTTTGTGTTATATTCTCCTACATTATTTAAACATTTCTACAAACTTCAAAGTGTTTTCTTTCCAATGGTACCAATTATTTGCATATCCTGGCTTCAGGCCATGAGCAACATACTTTGGGAATGTCATTCAGGCGGAAATTGAGAAAAAAGGGGCCTAGCCCTAAGAAGTTTTAAAGAGAATAACACTGGGCCCAACTTTACCGTTGATGAGCAGCTTTTTCCAGTTAGGGGCCGCTTCCAATTCAGGCAGTACATACCGTCTAAACCCACAAAATATGGAATCAAGATCGTAGCTGCCTGTGATTCCCGAGTTTACTACTCGCCAACGTCCAGTCTCTTGACCTCCCGGGTGGCGCAGTGGTCTAGAGCACTGCATCGCAGTGCTAGCTGCGCCACCAGAGTCTCTGGGTTCACGCCCAGGCTCTGCCGCAGCCGGCCGCGACCGGGAGGTCCGTGGGGCGACGCACAATTGGCTTAGCGTCGTCCGGGTCCGGGTTAGGGAGGGTTTGGCCGGTAGGGATATGTGGATATTGTAAAGTGTAAAGTGTGTAAAGTGTAAAGTGTAAAGTGGATATTGTAAGTGGTTGTTCCACTGGATATCATAAGGTGAATGCACCAATTTGTAAGTCGCTCTGGATAAGAGCGTCTGCTAAATGACTTAAATGTAAATGTAAATGTACTACTCGCCAACGTCCAGTCTCTTGACAAAAAGGTAGATGAAATCCAAGCTAGGGTTGCTTTCCAGAGAGACATCAGAGATTGAAATGTTCTTTGTTTCACGGAAACGTGGTTCACTCGAGACGCGCTATCGGAGTCGGTACAACAGAATGCTGAAGAAATTTGGCTTGTCACCAAAAACACTCACAAACTTTTACAGATGCACAATATCACCGCCTGATGCTGTATCACCGCCTGGTACGGCAACTGCTCCACCCACAACCGTAAGCCTCTCCAGAGGGTAGTGAGGTCTGCACAACACATCACTGGGGGCAAACTACCTGCCCTCCAGGACACCTACACCACCCGATGTCACAGGAAGGCCATAAAGATCATCAAGGACAACAACCACCCAAGCCACTGCCTGTTCACGCCGCTATCATCCAGAAGGCGAGGTCAGTACAGGTGCATCAAAGCTGGGACCGAGAGACTGAAAAACAGTTTCACTAACATTGAGTGGCTGCTACCAACATACTGACTCAATCTCTAGCCACTTTAATAATAAAAAATTGGATGTAAAAAATCTATCACTAGTCACTTTAAACTATGCCACTTTATATAATGTTTACATACCCTACATTACTCATCTCATATGTATATACTTTACTCTATACCATCTACTGCATCTTGCCTATGCCGTTCGGCCATCGCTCATCCATATATATTTTTATGTACATATTCTTATTCATTCCTTTACACTTGTGTATATAAGGTAGTTGTTGTAAAATAGTTGGATTACTTATAAGATATTACTACACTGTCGGAACTAGAAGCACAAGCATTTCACTACACTCGCATTAACATCTGCTAACCATGTGTATGTGACAAATAAAATTTGATTTCATTTCTGCTTCGTCATATGCGTGGATCATGCAAGTGTATATGAGGAAGCCAGATGGAGGAGTCATTAAGAAGAACCAAGGGATGTAGGTTGTCCTGGACGTGACACAGGGACTCCAAGGTCACAACATCACATGCTTTTTTACTTCGCACAAGCTGGGACAGGAGCTTCTCAAGAGGAATCTGACGATGATAGGAACAGTACGAAAAAACAAGCCAGAGCTCCCACCTGAGCTGTTGCACACAGAACGGGCCTATCAATTCCTCTAAGTTTGTGCTCATGTCGCTAGTGTCCTACGTGCCAAAAAAAGACAAAATGTGGTACTCATGAGTACACTGCATAGGGATGGGAGAATCTGTGGTCAGGAACATAAAAAATCTGAAATTATAATGGATTACAATGCCACAAAAAGGAGGGGCGGACAATTTAGACAAGCTGGTGACTGGCTACAGCTGCAAGAGAAGAACCCTACGCTGGCCATTTGTGATATTCTTCAACATCTTGGACATCTTGGCGTTGGTCATGTGGATGGCGTTGAACCCAGATTGGAACAGAGGGAAGCTCCAGAGGAGACGGCTCTTTCTCCAGGAGCTGGGTAAGGCGTTGGTTAGACTTCAAATCCAGAGGATGCAACATATCCCAAGGACCACAGCTTCTGCAGCCATTGTGAGGAGGATTCAGGAGGAGAATGCTGGGGCCCCATCAGCCCGACCCACAGAACCAACAATTCCAGAAGTAAGTGTGAGTGATGTTGTTGCATGTGTGTGTGTCTGACTCTCCTACCTTGGTTGCATTGATGTGCCATCCTGGATGAACTGCACTACCTGAGCCACTTGTGTGGGTTGTAGACTCCGTCTCATGCTACCACTAGAGTGAAAGCACCGCCAGCATTCAAAAGTGACCAACACATCAGCCAGGAAGCATAGGAACTGAGAAGTGGTCTGTGGTCACCACCTGCAGAACCACTCCTTTATTGGGGATGTCTTGCTAATTGCCTATAATTTCCACCTTTTGTCTATTCCATTTGCACAACAGCATGTGAAATTTATTGTCAATCAGTGTTGCTTCCTAAGTGGACAGTTTGATTTCATAGAAGTGTGATTGACTTGGAGTTACATTGTGTTGTTTAAGTGTTCCCTTTATTTTTTTGAGCAGTGTATATATGTGAGTGAGTGAGATGTTAGTAAAATTCCTGAACTAAGTGTTTTCATCATTCTGGACTGCAGCCGGTAGCAACAAGAAGAAGCGCTGCGATGTGTGTGGACCCAAGAAGGACATGAAGACACAGTACACATGCATCAAGTGCAAGAAATACATTTGTAACACACACACAGTATAACTCTGTCCCTCATGTGGTCTGTAGCCCGGCCTTAATTTGTATTCAATGGGGCTTATTTAACATTTTCATAAAATACTGTATGTAAAATGTGTTCCAATTTGTTCAGTTCAAAGTGATAAACATCCATATTGATGAAAACCTTGTTTCATTTATATTTGTTCAAGATAAACATGATTTATTCCAACCATGTCTTGTTTATAATAGATTTTTTTGCTAGATAAATGTTATCTAGCAGAGGTAAATGGCAAATACCATGATGCTGTATATATTGCTTGTAATTGATATCATTTAACGTCTAAGTATTACGTTTTTTTACATAAATTGTTACGGCTGTATCGTTTTAAAACCCCAGTAATGTTGTAGGTCCATCAGACCCGTGAACATTGGGTGAATAACAAAAGCATGAACACCACACAAAGGTTAATGAACTAGGCTATAACGGACTAACAGTCTAATTGGAGTTGATGACATCACAAAACATAAAATACTGTAAATACACAACTTGAAGCAACCAAATATTTAGCCATGGAGCACGTTCTGATTGGCCAACGAGAGGTCAAGCCTTGACACACCCACAACTTGCTTATTCATCAAACCCCAGCCCTTTCGCACCACTGCCAGCTACTGAGCCCATAATTCCGGTTGTGAAAATACCAAAGATATTTCTGACACCCAAACATATAAAGCTACCTCCTGCGCTAAGATTTACCATTGAATTAGGTTTGTTCAAATAGAGCCCATTGTCTATGTTCTATGGCTGTGTTTACACAGACAGACCAATACTGATCTTTTGGCAGTAATTGATCATTTTGACCAATCAGATCGAGTTTCTGCCCATAATTGGGCAGCGTGTGTAAACGCAGCGTATGAGGGCATTGTGACCAATTGGACCCTTTTATTTGCAGACAGTAAATCATACTGTATTGTATGAGTTGTTGGCCTAATATTGATCTGGCCTCATTGTTATATTACAGCAGATACATCAGGTAGTACAATCAGCATTCCATTTTATTTTACCTTTATTTAACTAGGCAAGTCAGTTAAGAACAAATTCTTATTTACAATGATGGTCTACCGGGGAACAGTGGGTTAACTGCCTTGTTCAGGGGAAGAACAACTGATTTATACCTTGTCACCTCGGGGATTCGATCTAGCAACTTTTCGGTTACTAGTCCAACGCTCTAAACCACTAGGCTACCTGCCTTAACTCCTCATTAATCAAATAGATTCCAGAGGAGTAAACATGAATGATTACTACTTAGCAGGTTTGGTGGAGAAGGATAATCCAACAATTCACAGCTCAATGGTACTTCACTTTTCTATTGGTTTTCCATTTCAATGTGGTTTTACTTAAGGGAGGAGGAGGGGGGGGGGGGTATAGGTATAGGCGAGAGTTTAATATATTACTTTAGAGTTTACATTCTCTAGATTTATGACCAGAGTACACACCAATTCCGTGTGTTGGTGTTTTTTTGTTTTTGTTTGGATCGGTAGGTGGGGAGTCTCTCCCGTCTGCGTTTCTCTATTCAGCCAGTAGATGATGGTGTTCCGTACAGGGCTCCACGCTCCTGCATCAGTAGCCTACAGATTCAGAAGAATCCACAGAAATCAGCCACAGGAGGCTGCGCAGCCCGCCAGCCCGCCCGCCCGGATCTCACCTCTCTCTCTTTCGCTTATATTCTAGAACGTTACTGCGTGCTGGGGCAGCACTTTATCATTTGCTTTGTATAATAGCCAAGAGTGAAACTCCCTCGTATTCAAGGTTTCATTCAAAGAAAGTTCATTGTCAAGATTGTCTCGGTAGAAAGAGAAAGCGTGGGTGCCGCTAACTCAGCCGGTTACTGCTAGTCTGGCTCAACCCTGCAACGTGCGTCTCAGGAAGAGAGAGATAGTGGGTGTTGACTGTAAATGTGAACTTATTGTCCAAATATGATGACTAAACAATGGAAAGAGACAGCTTGACATCTGTCTGTCATTGTCATTTAAATTGAGCTCCCGAGTGGCGCAGGGTTCTAAGGCACTGCATCTCAGTGCTTGATGCGTCACTACAGACACACTGGTTCGAGTTCAGGCTGTATCACAACAGACCGTGAGTTGGAGTCCCATAGGGCGGCGCACAATTGGACCAGTGTCGTCGGAGTTTTGCAGGTGTAGGCGGTAATTGTAAATAAGAATTTGTCCTTATTAACTGACTTGCCTAGTTAAATAAAGATTAAACAAAAAAATGAATCCATGAGAACAGACCTATAGCCGCTGTCCATTTTCACATAAGTATTGCGTTCTGGCCTGAGGTGGGGACGACAGGTGCCCTACATATTCCATCAATAATAGCAATGAAAAAGTCCCTTAAAAATACACTTGATATAGAAACCATTTTTGATCCATATGATGAGGTAGCTTGTAAGTTGTTGTTCCTATCCTACCTTCTGTCTTAGGGTGTAGCCGATATTGGAAAAAGGATTGCTTATGTTTGTTACTCGGCAACAGGACGTGAAGGGATACATGTATACAGAAAGGGCTATGGAGCATTAGAGACAGAGAGAGCGAGCGAGAGGGAAGGGGGGCTCTATCGAATGAATTGGGTCATACCCTAGTCATCGAGAGAGAGTTTGCGTCCCTTGCGTTGGCCGTCAGTAGGCCTATGTGTGTATGTGTGTGTGTGTTGAGGGCAGATACTGAAGATGGCAACAGCAAGTGGAGCAACTTTAAGGAGGAATAAGAAGAGATAGTCTATTATCTGAAACAATTCATTAACGATGCTGTGAAATTTATTTTTTTAAACACCGGGCACCTGTCTATGGCGGATTTCGTATTTCACGTTGGATTATTAACTTTCTCCTCGATTTTAGCGCGAAGCACACGTAGGTTTATCTAAAGCCGGAAGAAAGGAGAGGAATAAAGGACTACGGTGTTTTTCTTCCCACTCTGTGTAGAGGAATAAAGGACTATACCGGGGACGGTGTTTTTCTTCCCACTCTGTGTCCTCTCTGAGCGCACTGTTCTGTCTCTGACACTCACGTTCAACTCGTAGGCATCTTAATTGAAACATGTCAGACAAATTATTGGTCTACCTCTTACTTCTGACAGTCTTTCATGCCTGGTAAGTGGTGATATATGTTTGATGTAAAATGTGCTATTGGGGTTCGGTGTTGATACCCCCTCAAATGTGCTGTTGGGGTTCGGTGTTGATACCCCCTCAAATGTGCTGTTGGGGTTCGGTGTTGATCCCCCTCAAATGTGCTGTTGGGGTTCGGTGTTGTTACCCCCTCAAATGTGCTGTTGGGGTTCGGTGTTGATACCCCCTCAAATGTGCTGTTGGGGTTCGGTGTTGTTACCCCCTCAAATGTGCTATTTGGGTTCGGTGTTGATCCCCCTCAAATGTGCTGTTGGGGTTCGGTGTTGTTACCCCCTCAAATGTGCTGTTGGGGTTCGGTGTTGTTACCCCCTCAAATGTGCTGTTGGGGTTCGGTGTTGATACCCCCTCAAATGTGCTGTTGGGGTTCGGTGTTGTTACCCCCTCAACTGTGCTGTTGGGGTTCGGTGTTAATACCCCCTCAAATGTGTTGTTGGGGTTCGGTGTTGATATCCCCTCAAATGTGCTGTTGGGGTTCGGTGTTGACACCCCCTCAAATGTGCTGTTGGGGTTCGGTGTTGTTACCCCCTCAAATGTGCTGTTGGGGTTCGGTGTTGTTACCCCCTCAAATGTGCTGTTGGGGTTCGGTGTTGACACCCCCTCAAATGTGCTGTTGGGGTTCGGTGTTGAAAACCCCTCAACTGTGCTGTTGGGGTTCGGTGTTGATGCCCTCACATGTGTTTTTCTCCATGCAATATGCCACAATTAAGTTGATCGATAGCATCATTCATTTCTACAAGCCTGGACTGATGTGACATGATGTTTACTGAAACTTAATAAGAAATCGATTTGTAGCTTTTGAGAATGTAGCTTTATTGTACAGCCAGTGTATTCTATTGAGTCCAACCTGTGCAGCCAGCCAGTGTATTCTATTGAGTCCAACCTGTGCAGCCAGCCAGCTGTGCATCTTTGGATCTAGTACATTCATATTCCCAAGTATTAATGTTCCTGCTTTACCCTTTATATTGGTATTACTGTACCTGCTTTACCCTTTATATTGGTATTAATGTACCTGCTTTACCCTTTATATTGGTATTAATGTACCTGCTTTACCCTTTATATTGGTATTAATGTACCTGCTTTACCCTTTATATTGGTATTAAAGTACCTGCTTTACCCTTTATATTGGTATTAATGTACCTGCTTTACCCTTTATATTGGTATTAATGTACCTGCTTTACCCTTTATATTGGTATTAATGTACCTGCTTTACCCTTTATATTGGTATTAAAGTACCTGCTTTACTCTTTAAATTGGTATTAATGTACCTGCTTTACCCTTTATATTGGTATTAATGTACCTGCTTTACCCTTTATATTGATAATAATGTACCTGCTTTACCCTTTATATTGGTATTAATGTACCTGCTTTACCCTTTATATTGGTATTAATGTACCTGCTTTACCCTTTATATTGGTATTAATGTACCTGCTTTACTCTTTATATTGGTATTAATGTACCTGCTTTACCCTTTATATTGGTATTAATGTACCTGCTTTACCCTTTATATTGGTATTAATGTTCCTGCTTTACCCTTAATATTGGTATTAATGTACCTGCTTTACCCTTTATATTGGTATTAATGTACCTGCTTTACCCTTTATATTGGTATTAATGTACCTGCTTTACCCTTTATATTGGTATTAATGTACCTGCTTTACCCTTTATATTGGTATTAATTTACCTGCTTTACCCTTTATATTGGTATTAATGTACCTGCTTTACCCTTTATATTGATAATAATGTACCTGCTTTACCCTTTATATTGGTATTAATGTACCTGCTTTACCCTTTATATTGGTATTAATGTACCTGCTTTACCCTTTATATTGGTATTAATGTACCTGCTTTACCCTTTATATTGGTATTAATGTACCTGCTTTACCCTTTATATTGGTATTAATGTACCTGCTTTACCCTTTATATTGGTATTAATGTACCTGCTTTACCCTTTATATTGGTATTAATGTACCTGCTTTACCCTTTATATTGGTATTAATGTACCTGCTTTACCCTTTATATTGGTATTAATGTACCTGCTTTACCCTTTATATTGGTATTAATGTACCTGCTTTGCCCTTTATATTGGTATTAATGTTCCTGCTTTGCCCTTTATATTGGTATTAATGTACCTGCTTTACCCTTTATATTGGTATTAATGTACCTGCTTTACCCTTTATATTGGTATTAATGTACCTGCTTTACCCTTTATATTGGTATTAATGTACCTGCTTTACCCTTTATATTGGTATTAATGTACCTGCTTTACCCTTTATATTGGTATTAATGTACCTGCTTTACCCTTTATATTGGTATTAATGTACCTGCTTTACCCTTTATATTGGTATTAATGTACCTGCTTTACCCTTTATATTGGTATTAATGTACCTGCTTTACCCTTTATATTGGTATTAATGTACCTGCTTTACCCTTTATATTGGTATTAATGTACCTGCTTTACCCTTTATATTGGTATTAATGTACCTGCTTTACCCTTTATATTGGTATTAATGTACCTGCTTTACCCTTTATATTGGTATTAATGTACCTGCTTTACCCTTTATATTGGTATTAATGTACCTGCTTTACCCTTTATATTGGTATTAAAGTACCTGCTTTACCCTTTAAATTGGTATTAATGTACCTGCTTTACCCTTTATATTGGTATTAATGTACCTGCTTTACCCTTTATATTGGTATTAATGTACCTGCTTTACCCTTTATATTGGTATTAATGTACCTGCTTTACCCTTTATATTGATAATAATGTACCTGCTTTACCCTTTATATTGATAATAATGTACCTGCTTTACCCTTTATATTGGTATTAATGTACCTGCTTTACCCTTTATATTGGTATTAATGTACCTGCTTTGCCCTTTATATTGGTATTAATGTACCTGCTTTACCCTTTATATTGGTATTAATGTACCTGCTTTACCCTTTATATTGGTATTAATGTACCTGCTTTACCCTTTATATTGGTATTAATGTACCTGCTTTACCCTTTATATTGGTATTAATGTACCTGCTTTACCCTTTATATTGGTATTAATGTACCTGCTTTACCCTTTATATTGGTATTAATGTACCTGCTTTACCCTTTATATTGGTATTAATGTACCTGCTTTACCCTTTATATTGGTATTAATGTACCTGCTTTACCCTTTATATTGGTATTAATGTACCTGCTTTACCCTTTATATTGGTATTAATGTTCCTGCTTTACCCTTTATATTGGTATTAATGTACCTGCTTTACCCTTTATATTGGTATTAATGTACCTGCTTTACCCTTTATATTGGTATTAATGTACCTGCTTTACCCTTTATATTGGTATTAATGTTCCTGTTTTACCCTTTATATTGGGAATGGCATGATGTTATATTGGGAATGACATGATGTTATATTGGGAATGGCATGATGTTATTCCCTTTATATTGGGAATGGCATGATGTTGTATTGGGAATGGCATGATGTTATTCCCTTTATATTGGGAATGGCATGATGTTATATTGGGAATGACATGATGTTATTCCCTTTATATTGGGAATGGCATGATGTTATATTGGGAATGGCATGATGTTATTCCCTTTATATTGGGAATGGCATGATGTTATATTGGGAATGACATGATGTTATATTGGGAATGACATGATGTTATACCCTTTATATTGGGAATGGCATGATGTTGTATTGGGAATGACATGATGTTATATTGGGAATGACATGATGTTATATTGGGAATGACATGATGTTATACCCTTTATATTGGGAATGGCATGATGTTATACCCTTTATATTGGGAATGGCATGATGTTATACTGTTTATATTGGGAATGGCATGATGTTATACCCTTTATATTGGGAATGACATGATGTTATTCCCTTTATATTGGGAATGTCATGATGTTATACCCTTTATATTGGGAATGTCATGATGTTATATTGGGAATGACATGATGTTATACCCTTTATATTGGGAATGGCATGATGTTATACCCTTTATATTGGGAATGGCATGATGTTATACCCTTTATATTGGGAATGGCATGATGTTATACCGTTTATATTGGGAATGGCATGATGTTATACCCTTTATATTGGGAATGACATGATGCTATACCCTTTATATTGGGAATGGCATGATGTTATACCCTTTATATTGGGAATGGCATGATGTTATACCCTTTATATTGGGAATGACATGATGTTATACCGTTTATATTGGGAATGACATGATGTTATATTGGGAATGACATGATGTTATACCCTTTATATTGGGAATGACATGATGTTATATTGGGAATGACATGATGTTATACCCTTTATATTGGGAATGACATGATGTTATACCCTTTATATTGGGAATGGCATGATGTTATACCCTTTATATTGGGAATGACATGATGTTATACTGTTTATATTGGGAATGACATGATGTTATACCGTTTATATTGGGAATGACATGATGTTATACCCTTTATATTGGGAATGACATGATGTTATACCCTTTATATTGGGAATGGCATGATGTTATACCGTTTATATTGGGAATGGCATGATGTTATACCCTTTATATTGGGAATGGCATGATGTTATACCCTTTATATTGGGAATGGCATGATGTTATTCCCTTTATATTGGGAATGGCATGATGTTATTCCCTTTATATTGGGAATGGCATGATGTTATACTGTTTATATTGGGAATGTCATGATGCTATACCCTTTATATTGGGAATGGCATGATGTTATACCCTTTATATTGGGAATGGCATGATGTTAT
The DNA here is from genome assembly GCF_016432855.1 of Salvelinus namaycush. Taxonomy (NCBI): domain Eukaryota; kingdom Metazoa; phylum Chordata; class Actinopteri; order Salmoniformes; family Salmonidae; genus Salvelinus; species Salvelinus namaycush. The sequence continues at coordinate 29,856 of NW_024058612.1, forward strand.
ACCCTTTATATTGGGAATGACATGATGTTATACCCTTTATATTGGGAATGGCATGATGTTATACCCTTTATATTGGGAATGGCATGATGTTATACCCTTTATATTGGGAATGGCATGATGTTATACCCTTTATATTGGGAATGGCATGATGTTATACCCTTTATATTGGGAATGTCATGATGTTATTCCCTTTATATTGGGAATGACATGATGTTGTATTGGGAATGACATGATGTTATACCCTTTATATTGGGAATGGCATGATGTTATACTGTTTATATTGGGAATGGCATGATGTTATACCCTTTATATTGGGAATGTCATGATGTTATACCCTTTATATTGGGAATGACATGATGTTATACCCTTTATATTGGGAATGACATGATGTTATACCCTTTATATTGGGAATGGCATGATGTTATATTGGGAATGGCATGATGTTATACCCTTTATATTGGGAATGACATGATGTTATACCCTTTATATTGGGAATGGCATGATGTTATTCCCTTTATATTGGGAATGACATGATGTTATACCCTTTATATTGGGAATGACATGATGTTATACCCTTTATATTGGGAATGGCATGATGTTATTCCCTTTATATTGGGAATGGCATGATGTTATACCCTTTATATTGGGAATGGCATGATGTTATACTCTTTATATTGGGAATGACATGATGTTATACCCTTTATATTGGGAATGACATGATGTTATATTGGGAATGACATGATGTTATATTGGGAATGACATGATGTTATATTGGGAATGACATGATGTTGTATTGGGAATGACATGATGTTATATTGGGAATGACATGATGTTATATTGGGAATGGCATGATGTTATACCCTTTATATTGGGAATGGCATGATGTTGTATTGGGAATGACATGATGTTATATTGGGAATGACATGATGTTATATTGGGAATGGCATGATGTTATACCCTTTATATTGGGAATGGCATGATGTTATACCCTTTATATTGGGAATGGCATGATGTTATACCCTTTTATATTGGGAATGGCATGATGTTATACTGTTTATATTGGGAATGGCATGATGTTATACCCTTTATATTGGGAATGGCATGATGTTATACCCTTTATATTGGGAATGGCATGATGTTATACCCTTTATATTGGGAATGGCATGATGTTATACCCTTTATATTGGGAATGGCATGATGCTAACCACTTGGCTACCTGCTGCCCCTAACACTAATACCATTTAACATTTTAAGCGTATGCCATCTTCAACATGTCTCATTTGTCATTAAGTTGACCTACGAACTTTAAACTGACTGTCAACACCGGAGTAGGACTGTATGGTGCTTATAGTTAACAAGATCTGGGATATTTGTTCGTCAAATACTATTTTATTAAGCCACACTAATACCCTTTTATTAAGCTACATTAATACCATTTTACAGCTACACCAATACCCTTTATTAAGCTACATTAATACCATTTTACAGCTACACCAATACCCTTTATTAAGCTACATTAATACCATTTTACAGCTACACCAATACCATTTTATTAAGCTACACCAACACCATTTTACAGCTACACCAATACCATTTTATTAAGCTACACCAATACCATTTTATTAAGCTACACTAATATAATTTCATTAAGCTACACTAATATAATTTCATTAAGCTACACTAATATAATTTCATTAAGCTACTCTAATATAATTTCATTAAGCTACACTAATATAATTTCATTAAGCTACACTAATATAATTTCATTAAGCTACACTAATATAATTTCATTAAGCTACACTAATATAATTTCATTAAGCTACACTAATATAATTTCATTAAGCTACACTAATATAATTTCATTAAGCTACACTAATATAATTTTATTAAGCTACACTAATATAATTTTACAGCTACACCAATACCATTTTATTAAGCTACACTAATATAATTTCATTAAGCTACACTAATATAATTTTATTAAGCTACACTAATATAATTTTACAGCTACACCAATACCATTTTATTAAGCTACACCAATACCATTTTACAGCTACACCAATACCATTTTATTAAGCTACACTAATATAATTTCATTAAGCTACACTAAATATAATTTCATTAAGCTACACTAATATAATTTTATTAAGCTACACTAATATAATTTGACAGCTACACCAATACCATTTTATTAAGCTACACCAATACCATTTTACAGCTACACCAATACCCTTTTATTAAGCTACGCTAATATAATTTTACAGCTACACCAATACAATTTCATTAAGCTACACTAATATAATTTTACAGCTACACCAATACCATTTCATTAAGCTACACTAATATAATTTTACAGCTACAATAATAAGCCATGCAAATGCACTGTGTTTAGGTTCGCTATACATTACGATTCCAGCAGTTCCTAAATGCTGTGCACTAATGTAGAGAGATGGTTTATTTTTTCATTTTTTGTTTCCACAATCTTAATTAGATCTCTTCTTTATTTTTGTAGTTCTCCAAAAATGGAATATGAAGAAGAGTATGAGGATGTTACCATGAACCAAAAGTTGGCTCCGAAGACCACGGAGGCAGACACCACAGAGATACTGAACAATTTACTCAAGGAATACGATAAGAAGCTACGGCCAGATATTGGAGGTAAGTCGCTGGCTGATATGGATAAAGTGTGCCCGTTTAAACTAGTGGTGCGCTGCGACCGCTGTCCAGGGTGCTGAATGCAATGCTGTGGTCAGTGTGCTGTCCAGGGTGCTGAATGCAATGCTGTGTTTCAGTGTGCTGTCCAGGGTGCTAAATGCAATGCTGTGGTCAGTGTGCTGTCCAGGGTGCTGAATGCAATGCTGTGTTTCAGTGTGCTGTCCAGGGTGCTGAAAGCAATGCTGTGGTCAGTGTGCTGTCCAGGGTGCTGAATGCAATGCTGTGTTTCAGTGTGCTGTCCAGGGTGCTGAAAGCAATGCTGTGGTCAGTGTGCTGTCCAGGGTGCTGAATGCAATGCTGTGGTCAGTGTGCTGTCCAGGAGACTGACAAACTGGCAGTGGTGCTGCGCGTACACTGCTGTTCAAAGTATTTGATAGCACTGTCCGTGGTGCTGAAAGTGTGTGCGATCATTGGTGTGGAGCTGATGCGTGCCGTACACTAGGGACATTAACCATTCACCCCCCATACCACGCAGAAGGAGTATCACGTAATAATTGATGATAAAACATTCATTCTGAGTCCAAAAGTAGTGCGCTGTATAGGAAATAGGGGACCATTTGGGATGCAGCCATGGAACTGAGCTAGACTCATTACAGAGGCAAGTAGGAAATACAGGTTAAGTCCAAATAGAGCTGCAGGTTCTGGTTTTATGATGTGAGAGGCAGGCAGGCAGGAAGTGAGATTTCTCTGTTGGAGAGTAGTGTCTTGACTAATGACATAGATCGATGTGCAGGTGAAAATGTGAAGTAAGGATAGCATATGAACACGTCATAAACGATGGCAAAATGTGTAGAATTACATAAATGTGCTTTAATGGTCAACTTTGAGCTGGAAAAATGGTCCAACTCCTCCCGTTCCTCTATTTCTCAACATAAATGGGGTTGTGCCTTTGGTGGTTCATCGACGTGTCATTCTGGTCATGCACGCCTCGACCGACTTAGCTAGTTCGTCAGCTAACTGTAGCCCACCTTAGCTAGCCAGTAACTCCTCCAGTATGTGTTGACGTCATTTCAAAGGAATTTTTTTGGGGGACGGAAGCTGTAGAGATTGGTAAGAAATGGCACTTCTGTAGCCAAATGTCTTATTCGTTCATATTGTTTTTGTTTTTAAGCATTAAATGACACGGTATGACATTGCAGGTGTAGTAGACCTTACAGTGAAATGCTGAATACAACAGGTGTAGTAGACCTTACAGTGAAATGCTGAATACAACAGGTGTAGTAGACCTTACAGTGAAATGCTGAATACAACAGGTGTAGTAGACCTTACAGTGAAATGCTTAGTCACAAGCCCTTAACCAACAACGCAGGTTAAAAGAAATACGAGTAAGAATAAGAGATAAAAGTAACAAGTAATTAAAGAGCAGCAGTAAAATAACAATAGCGAGACTATTCACAGGAGGGTACCAGCACAGAGTCAATGTGCGGGGGCACCGGTTAGTTGAGGTAATATGTACATGTAGGTAGAGTTATTAAAGTGGCTATGCATAGATGATAACAGAGAGTAGCAGCGGTGTAAAAGAGGGGGGGGTGACCAATAAAACAGAACATGTTCTCAAATCCTTTTGGCAAAATTTATAGAATTGCAGGAAATTAGCTTTAAAACTGCAATATTTTCTGTCAGACTCATGACAAAATGTGTAAAATAGCATTATATGATAAAATCAGTAGAATAGCATTATAAAACTGCAATTGTTTCTCTCTGCCTCGTGGCAAAATGTGTTGAAATGCAGGAAGTTAGCTGTTGTACCCCAAAAAATCTGTTTTCCGTAAACAAATATATATATTTTTTAGGGGGAGAGGGGTGTTGGAGGGCCTTCCACTTACATTGTTTAAAAGATACAGGATTAATGGCAAGTTATAGACAACAAAGAAATGTTGTATCTCTGTATAGGACATGGGATCCTATCGGTCATCTGTGGATGATGATGGTAGTGGTGGTGGGGACAGAATGATACCTGGTGGTGGGACAGAATGATACCTGGTGGTGGGGACAAAATGATACCTGGTGGTGGGGACAGAATGATACCTGGTAGTGGGACAGAATGATACCTGGTGGTGGGGACAAAAAGATACCTGGTGGTGGGGACAAAAAGATACCTGGTGGTGGGGACAAAAAGATACCTGGTGGTGGGGACAAAAGGATACCTGGTGGTGGGGACACAATGAAACCTGGTGGTGGGGACAAAATGATACGTGGTGGTGGGGACAGAATGAAACCTGGTGGTAGGGACAGAATGAAACCTGGTGGTGAGGACAGAATGACACCTGGTGGTGAGGACAGAATGACACCTGGTGGTGGGACAGAATGATACCTGGTGGTGGGGACAGAATGATACCTGGTGGTGGGGACAGAATGATACCTGGTGGTGGGGACAAAAAGATACCTGGTGGTGGGGACAAAATGATACCTGGTGGTGGGACAGAATGATACCTGGTGGTGGGACAGAATGATACCTGGTGGTGGGACAGAATGATACCTGGTGGTGGGGACAGAATGATACCTGGTGGTGGGGACAAAATGATACCTGGTGGTGGGGACAGAATGATACCTGGTGGTGGGACAGAATGATACCTGGTGGTGGGGACAAAATGATACCTGGTGGTGGGGACAAAAAGATACCTGGTGGTGGGGACAAAAGGATACCTGGTGGTGGGGACACAATGAAACCTGGTGGTGGGGACAAAATGATACGTGGTGGTGGGGACAGAATGAAACCTGGTGGTAGGGACAGAATGAAACCTGATGGTGAGGACAGAATGACACCTGGTGGTGGGACAGAATGAAACCTGGTGGTGGGGACAGAATGAAACCTGATGGTGGGGACAGAATGAAACCTGGTGGTGGGGACAGAATGAAACCTGGTGGTGGGGACAGAATGAAACCTAGTGGGGGGACAGAATGACACCTGGTGGTGGGGACAGAATGACACCTGGTGGTGGGGACACAATGACACCTGGTGGTGGGGACACAATGAAACCTGGTGGTGGGGACACAATGAAACCTGGTGGTGGAGACAGAATGAAACCTGATGGTGGGGACAGAATGAAACCTTATAGTGTGGACAGACACATACCAACACACACACACACAAGCACACAAACAGCTGTTGTTTTGTCCCTGGTTAGAGGAAACCACTCCACTGTAACCCTCCTGAAACTGTTTCCCCCAGACACTATAGGACCCATAGGGCTCTGGTCAAAAGCAGTGCACTGCATAGAGAATAGGGTGTTATTTGTAAGGCAGCTTGTTTCTACCCCCTGAGACTGCTTCTTTCCCCGGATATTGATGTATCACCAGTGGTCCGTGAAAGGTCTGGTATATTACCGTAAAACCAGTTATATAAAGTTATATTTATTACACACATTTATTTCAATTGTTTCCTAGACCTAGAATATACAATAATATGCTACTGTCTGTCTGTCTGTCTGTCTGTCTGTCTGTCTGTCTGTCTGTCTGTCTGTCTGTCTGTCTGTCTGTCTGTCTGTCTGTCTGTCTGTCTGTCTGTCTGTCTGTCTGTCTGTCTGTCTGTCTGTCTGTCTGTCTGTCTGTCTGTCTGATGCTGGGTGCTGGTTTGTTGGTGCTGGGTTATTGATGCTGGGTCTATGACCCAGCGGATCAGATCGGAAGAATGGAGTTATGGTTTAGTAGGGGCGGGGCTTTCAGATAGTTATTTTAGCCACCCATGAGAGTAAATGTCCTTCCTGTTCATCTGTTCTGTTGTATAGATATCACATGTTAAGGTCGAATATTAACATTTTTGTAGCTTCTATGAGGCTTACAGAAGTGGCTGACCCCTACGTCACAGCCGCTGACAACGCACATGCCTGCTGTCCTTACTTCATCACCCAGGAGGAGAGAGGGTTTCATCACTATAGAACATTCAGAGGTCGATTTATAGCCATTCATCTAAAACAATTCATCGATTTAAAAACAAATGAACACTTTCTGTTTGTCATAGACGGACAAGATTAACTTGAGATGAACGGTGAGTTCCTGTCAAGTTCAGGAAGCCGAGCTAGCGCTCTGTGCGACGTTCAACAGCGATGGGGGCAGACGTTTTGATCAAGAGAGAACTTTAGAAAATGTTTAAAAAAACATACAAATATGTATTTTACAGTTATTAGGAAGGTGAAATATTATAGTTAGTTGTTTTATAATATGATTATACTATATTTAGAAAACATATGTCATTTCAAGCCTTATTCATGAAGTTTGTTGAACAGGAAATACATCATATAACATGGATGATATTGTATCGTATTTGTACTGTGTACTGGAGCTGTTGTCATTAAAAGTAACTACACCTCAGTAATGTATAACTATTTTTTACCAGAAAGGTAAGATTTGAACCTTTCTTGGTATATGCAGCGTTACTAGTTATTCTTTATGGCCCTTTCATGATACATCATTAATTATGGAGATTACGTAGATTACATTTTCGATTACGTTGAGTTACATTTAACTAGTTTTATTATGGTAGGAGAATGTGTCAAATGCAACCACAACAAAAAAAATCTGTGTTTGTTCTTCTTCTTCTGTTGGTTTTATGGTGGATTACAACCCAAAAAGGTGTATTGCCGCCACCTACTGGACGGTTTGAAAAACCAAAACAAGGTAAAAAAGAAAATCCATATGTGATAGGGAAACTAAATTAATCCACCCAAATAAAAATGGTACAACATTTTGACAAAACCAAAACAAAACTCTGACTTCTTCCTTCTTTCAAATCTCCATATCTCTCTTCTCAGGCTCTAGGGTCTGAGAGGGTGGTACGGCTCTAGGGTCTGAGAGGGTGGTACGGCTCTAGGACCTGAGAGGGTGGTACGGCTCTAGGGTCTGAGAGGGTGGTACGGCTCGAGGGTGGTACGGCTCTAGGACCTGAGAGGGTGTTATGGCTCTAGGACCTGAGAGGGTGGTACGGCTCTAGGACCTGAGAGGGTGTTACGGCTCTAGGACCTGAGAGGGTGGTACGGCTCTAGGACCTGAGAGGGTGGTACGGCTCTAGGACCTGAGAGGGTGGTACGGCTCTAGGACCTGAGAGGGTGGTACGGCTCTAGGACCTGAGAGGGTGGTACGGCTCTAGGACCTGAGAGGGTGGTACGGCTCTGGGACCTGAAAGGGTGGTACGGCTCTAGGACCTGAGAGGGTGGTACGGCTCTAGGACCTGAGAGGGTGGTACGGCTCTAGGACCTGAGAGGGTGGTACGGCTCTAGGATCTGACAGGGTGGTACGGCTCTAGGACCTGAGAGGGTGGTACGGCTCTGGGACCTGACAGGGTGGTACGGCTCTAGGATCTGACAGGGTGGTACGGCTCTAGGACCTGAGAGGGTGGTACGGCTCTAGGACCTGAGAGGGTGGTACGGCTCTGGGACCTGAAAGGGTGGTACGGCTCTAGGGTCTGAGAGGGTGGTACGGCTCTAGGGTCTGAGAGGGTGGTACGGCTCTAGGACCTGAGAGGGTGGTACGGCTCTGGGACCTGAAAGGGTGGTACGGCTCTAGGACCTGAGAGGGTGGTACGGCTCTAGGACCTGAGAGGGTGGTACGGCTCTAGGACCTGAGAGGGTGGTACGGCTCTAGGACCTGAGAGGGTGGTACGGCTCTAGGACCTGAGAGGGTGGTACGGCTCTAGGACCTGAGAGGGTGGTACGGCTCTAGGATCTGAGAGGGTGGTACAGCTCTAGGACCTGAGAGGGTGGTACGGCTCTAGGACCTGAGAGGGTGGTACGGCTCTAGGACCTGACAGGGTGGTACGGCTCTAGGACCTGAGAGGGTGGTACGGCTCTAGGACCTGAGAGGGTGGTACGGCTCTAGGACCTGAGAGGGTGGTACGGCTCTAGGACCTGAGAGGGTGGTACGGCTTGTGACAATATTCCATGTAACTCCTCCGCCGAGAAATATTTCAGTCCCAGGAACCGCTCCGCCGCATCCACAATGATATCTATCTTCCTGGACCATCTCTCCACCTTGGCAGTGCCATTAATCACCATAACTATAAAGACCACAAAGTCCACCTTCTTAACCTTTAAAATGTCAGGATCCTGCTGGTGAAAGGCAACCGCTGCAGCTTGCAGTGTAGTTCTATCCACCATCATGGAGTCTTCAGGAGCACCATTCAAACCCTTAACCCTTTAAACAGCCGCTGCATATGAAATGCTCTGGACAGACCTGACTTTGGCCACCTCATTCTCTTTCCCCCTTGTTGGGCATTCCAAAGACGTGGCTTCATGGTTCCCACCGCAATTGTAACATGTCACATTTTTATCACTTTTAAAAATATGATATTTTTTCCACAACTTGGACATCTCGGCTTCTCCTTTCTGTAAACACTTGATACACGACCAAAAGCTTTACAATGATCCCACTGCGTTGGTCTTGGGATGCTCTGAATCTGTAGTTTTAATATACCCGAACTGCACTTGAGCAGGGAGAGACTCCATCATATCAAAAAAACAAAACAACAGATAGACTTCTCTTCATTCACCACACGATTCATCCGACGTGCAAAATTCACTCCAGGAATATTTTTAATCTCTTCAAAAATCGACTTCCCACGAGACGCCAGATATATAACCCCCTTGAGGGGGGTGCCCTGTTCTGAAGAGACAACACATGACACTTCAAACTTATCAAAACGGTTAAGACCCAACGCACGTTCCTTCTGATCCGCGGAAGCACAAAATAAATCAAAACAAACCCACCTCTCGTGATCCTCACAACCTTCACTTTACCCAGAACTCTCTCCACCAGGTGGAATAACTCAAATAATTTCTTCCAGATTGGTACTCTGCTCAGCTGCTCCTCATTTAACAAACCGTACTCCGACCAGATAGGAAGGGTCATTCTCATTACTGTACAGTATTTTTGCTCCGTTTCCATTCTTTTGGACAATACTTCAATTCTCCTTGAATTCTACCGCCATTGGGTTCAGACTCCACTTCATCGTCCGCTAACATTTTCCGGTCCAGAGAAAAAAAAACGACCAAATTTGTATTAGCAGTATGTAAACTTACAACATGATGAACGGGAAATACATTTAGTCTCATGGGTGGCTAATAAGATCTAGCTGAAAGCCATGTCCCTAATAAGCCACTTCTCCTGAAAATACCTTAAGGATTACATTTAGGTCAACCCAGAAATACTAAACTGATGGTTAAATTAACCCATGTTTAGTTTATTCATATAACTCAACTGGCTGGGTCAAAATGACCCTTGTAACCCAGGTTATTTTATATTTACCCAGCACTGGATTACCAATAATCCATATTGGGTTGCTTTTAACCCAGTATTTTTTAGTGTCGGTTCAGCTATCTTCGTGGCACCCTATTTCTTACATGGTGCACTACTTTTGACCAGAGTGGCACCCTATTCGATATATAGTGCACTACTTTTGACCAGAGTGGCACCCTATTCGATACATGATGCACTACTTTTGACGAGAGTGGCACCCTATTCGATATATAGTGCACTACTTTTGACCAGTGCCCTATTTAAGGAATAGAGTTCCATTAGGACTAAACCTTTTTGTTTACATCAGTTGGCTCCAGTACAGATTAGATCCTAGGGTCCCTCCCTGCTTTACCAACAATGCAGTCAGTGCTTTTTGTTGACTTGCGGCCCACTGCTACAGAGAGAAGCCACTTCAAACTGCATCTGTTGTTCTAATATCTCTCTCTCTCTCTCTCTCTCTCTCTCTCTCTCTCTCTCTCTCTCTCTCTCTCTCTCTCTCTCTCTCTCTGTCTGTGTCTCTGTGTCTCTGTGTCTCTGTGTCTCTGTGTCTCTCTCTGTCTCTGTCTCTGTCTCTGTCTCTCTCTGTCTCTGTCTCTGTCTGTCTCTCTCTGTCTCTCTCTGTCTCTCTCTGTCTCTGTCTGTCTCTCTCTGTCTCTGTCTCTCTCTCTGTCTCTGTCTCTGTCTCTCTCTCTGTCTGTCTCTCTCTCTGTCTCTCTCTCTGTCTCTCTCTCTGTCTCTCTCTCTGTCTCTCTCTCTCTCTCTGTCTCTCTCTCTGTCTCTATCTCTCTCTCTGTCTCTCTCTCTGTCTCTATCTATCTCTCTCTCGGATGCCAGATGCAGCAGTGCCATTACTGCCATATCTTCATCTGAACTTTGTTCTTAGAGCCACTAATGAGCTTGCCTTGTTAAAAGCTATTTCAGCCCATCATGGCTTCTGCCTTAACAACAATAAACGGAGGAATTAAAACATGCAAATAGCATCAACTCTGCATTAGGGTAAACATAAGGATGCTCTTTTAAAATGGAACTAATATCAAAAAGAATAATAATATATACAACTTGGCAGACACTTTTATCCAAAGTGACTTACAGTCTTGCATGCATATGTAGTGCGCTACTTTTGACCAGGACGCATAAGGCTCTGGTCTAAAGCAGTGCACTAAATAGGGGATAGTGTGTCATTTGGGACGTAATCACAGACTGTTATTACTGGGCACAGACTGTTATTACTGGACACAGACTGTTATTACTGGACACAGACTATTATTACTGGACACAGACTGTTATTACTGGACACAGACTGTTATTACTGGACACAGACTATTATTACTGGACACAGACTGTTATTACTGGACACAGACTGTTATTACTGGGCACAGACTGTTATTACTGGGCACAGACTGTTATTACTGGGCACAGACTGTTATTACTGGACACAGACTGTTATTCACATACTGTTATTACTGGACACAGACTGTTATTACTGGGCACAGACTGTTATTACTGGACACAGACTGTTATTACTGGGCACAGACTGTTATTACTGGGCACATACTGTTATTACTGGGCACAGACTGTTATTACTGGACACAGACTGTTATTACTGGGCACATACTGTTATTACTGGGCACAGACTGTTATTACTGGACACAGACTGTTATTACTGGGCACAGACTGTTATTACTGGGCACAGACTGTTATTACTGGGCACAGACTGTTATTACTGGGCACAGACTGTTATTACTGGACACAGACTGTTATTCACATACTGTTATTACTGGGCACAGACTGTTATTACTGGACACAGACTATTATTACTGGACACAGACTGTTATTACTGGGCACAGACTGTTATTACTGGACACAGACTGTTATTACTGGGCACAGACTGTTATTACTGGGCACAGACTTATTACTGGGCACAGACTGTTATTACTGGACACAGACTGTTATTACTGGACACAGACTGTTATTACTGGACACAGACTGTTATTACTGGACACAGACTGTTATTACTGGGCACAGACTGTTATTACTGGGCACAGACTGTTATTACTGGACACAGACTGTTATTACTGGACACAGACTGTTATTACTGGACACAGACTGTTATTACTGGACACAGACTGTTATTACTGGACACAGACTATTATTACTGGACACAGACTGTTATTACTGGACACAGACTATTATTACTGGACACAGACTGTTATTACTGGACACAGACTATTATTACTGGACACAGACTGTTATTACTGGACACAGACTGTTATTACTGGACACAGACTGTTATTACTGGACACAGACTATTATTACTGGACACAGACTGTTATTACTGGACACAGACTGTTATTACTGGACACAGACTGTTATTACTGGACACAGACTATAATTACTGGACACAGACTGTTATTACTGGACACAGACTGTTATTACTGGGCACAGACTATTATTACTGGACACAGACTGTTATTACTGGACACAGACTGTTATTACTGGACACAGACTGTTATTACTGGACACCGACTATTATTACTGGACACAGACTGTTATTACTGGACACAGACTGTTATTACTGGGCACAGACTGTTATTACTGGGCACAGACTGTTATTACTGGGCACAGACTGTTATTACTGGACACAGACTGTTATTCACATACTGTTATTACTGGGCACAGACTGTTATTACTGGACACAGACTATTATTACTGGACACAGACTGTTATTACTGGGCACAGACTGTTATTACTGGACACAGACTGTTATTACTGGACACAGACTATAATTACTGGACACAGACTGTTATTACTGGACACAGACTGTTATTACTGGACACAGACTGTTATTACTGGACACAGACTGTTATTACTGGACACAGACTGTTATTACTGGACACAGACTATAATTACTGGACACAGACTGTTATTACTGGACACAGACTGTTATTACTGGGCACAGACTATTATTACTGGACACAGACTGTTATTACTGGACACAGACTGTTATTACTGGACACAGACTGTTATTACTGGACACAGACTATTATTACTGGACACAGACTGTTATTACTGGACACAGACTGTTATTACTGGGCACAGACTGTTATTACTGGGCACAGACTGTTATTACTGGGCACAGACTGTTATTACTGGACACAGACTGTTATTCACATACTGTTATTACTGGGCACAGACTGTTATTACTGGACACAGACTATTATTACTGGACACAGACTGTTATTACTGGGCACAGACTGTTATTACTGGGCACAGACTGTTATTACTGGACACAGACTGTTATTACTGGACACAGACTGTTATTACTGGACACAGACTGTTATTACTGGACACAGACTGTTATTACTGGGCACAGACTGTTATTACTGGGCACAGACTGTTATTACTGGGCACAGACTGTTATTACTGGGCACAGACTGTTATTACTGGACACAGACTGTTATTACTGGACACAGACTGTTATTACTGGGCACAGACTGTTATTACTGGACACAGACTGTTATTACTGGGAACAGACTGTTATTACTGGACACAGACTGTTATTACTGGGCACAGACTGTTATTACTGGACACAGACTGTTATTCACATACTGTTATTACTGGACACAGACTGTTATTACTGGACACAGACTGTTATTACTGGGCACAGACTGTTATTACTGGACACAGACTGTTATTACTGGGCACAGACTGTTATTACTGGACACAGACTGTTATTACTGGGAACAGACTGTTATTACTGGACACAGACTGTTATTACTGGGCACAGACTGTTATTACTGGACACAGACTGTTATTCACATACTGTTATTACTGGGCACAGACTTATTACTGGGCACAGACTGTTATTACTGGACACAGACTGTTATTACTGGACACAGACTGTTATTACTGGGCACAGACTGTTATTACTGGGCACAGACTGTTATTACTGGGCACAGACTGTTATTACTGGGCACAGACTGTTATTACTGGACACAGACTGTTATTACTGGGCACAGACTGTTATTACTGGGCACAGACTGTTATTACTGGGCACAGACTGTTATTACTGGACACAGACTGTTATTACTGGACACAGACTGTTATTACTGGACACAGACTGTTATTACTGGACACAGACTGTTATTACTGGACACAGACTGTTATTACTGGACACAGACTGTTATTACTGGGCACAGACTGTTATTACTGGGCACAGACTGTTATTACTGGACACAGACTGTTATTACTGGACACAGACTGTTATTACTGGGCACAGACTGTTATTACTGGACACAGACTGTTATTACTGGACACAGACTGTTATTACTGGACACAGACTGTTATTACTGGACACAGACTGTTATTACTGGGCACAGACTGTTATTACTGGGCACAGACTGTTATTACTGGGCACAGACTGTTATTACTGGACACAGACTGTTATTACTGGACACAGACTGTTATTGCTGGGCACAGACTGTTATTGCTGGGCACAGACTGTTATTACTGGGCACAGACTGTTATTACTGGACACAGACTGTTATTACTGGGCACAGACTGTTATTACTGGGCACAGACTGTTATTACTGGGCACAGACTGTTATTACTGGACACAGACTGTTATTACTGGGCACAGACTGTTATTACTGGACACAGACTGTTATTACTGGACACAGACTGTTATTACTGGACACAGACTGTTATTACTGGACACAGACTGTTATTCACATACTGTTATTACTGGACACAGACTGTTATTACTGGACACAGACTGTTATTGCTGGGCACAGACTGTTATTACTGGGCACAGACTGTTATTACTGGGCACAGACTGTTATTACTGGGCACAGACTGTTATTACTGGACACAGACTGTTATTACTGGGCACAGACTGTTATTACTGGGCACAGACTGTTATTACTGGGCACAGACTGTTATTACTGGGCACAGACTGTTATTACTGGGCACAGACTGTTATTACTGGGCACAGACTGTTATTACTGGACACAGACTGTTATTACTGGGCACAGACTGTTATTACTGGGCACAGACTGTTATTACTGGGCACAGACTGTTATTACTGGACACAGACTGTTATTACTGGGCACAGACTGTTATTACTGGGCACAGACTGTTATTACTGGGCACAGACTGTTATTACTGGGCACAGACTGTTATTACTGGGCACAGACTGTTATTACTGGACACAGACTGTTATTACTGGGCACAGACTGTTATTACTGGACACATACTGTTATTACTGGACACAGATTGTTATTACTGTGCACAGATTGTTATTACTGTGCACAGACTGTTATTACTGGACACAGACTGTTATTACTGGGCACAGACTGTTATTACTGGGCACAGACTGTTATTACTGGACACAGACTGTTATTACTGGACACAGACTGTTATTACTGGACACAGACTGTTATTACTGGACACAGACTGTTATTACTGGGCACATACTTATTACTGGGCACAGACTGTTATTACTGGGCACAGACTGTTATTACTGGACACAGACTGTTATTACTGGGCACAGACTGTTATTACTGGGCACAGACTTATTACTGGGCACAGACTGTTATTACTGGACACAGACTGTTATTACTGGACACAGACTGTTATTACTGGGCACAGACTTATTACTGGGCACAGACTGTTATTACTGGACACAGACTGTTATTACTGGACACAGACTGTTATTACTGGGCACAGACTTATTACTGGGCACAGACTGTTATTACTGGACACAGACTGTTATTACTGGACACAGACTGTTATTACTGGGCACAGACTGTTATTACTGGACACAGACTGTTATTCACATACTGTTATTACTGGACACAGACTGTTATTACTGGGCACAGACTGTTATTACTGGACACAGACTGTTATTACTGGGCACAGACTGTTATTACTGGGCACAGACTGTTATTACTGGGCACAGACTGTTATTACTGGACACAGACTGTTATTACTGGACACAGACTGTTATTACTGGGCACAGACTGTTATTACTGGACACAGACTGTTATTACTGGGCACAGACTGTTATTACTGGGCACAGACTGTTATTACTGGACACAGACTGTTATTACTGGACACAGACTGTTATTACTGGACACAGACTGTTATTACTGGACACATACTGTTATTACTGGACACAGACTGTTATTACTGGGCACAGACTGTTATTACTGTGCACAGACTGTTATTACTGGGCACAGACTGTTATTACTGGGCACAGACTGTTATTACTGGGCACAGACTGTTATTACTGGGCACAGACTGTTATTACTGGGCACAGACTGTTATTACTGGGCACAGACTGTTATTACTGGGCACATACTGTTATTACTGGACACAGACTGTTATTACTGGACACAGACTGTTATTACTGGACACAGACTGTTATTACTGGACACAGACTGTTATTACTGGACACAGACTGTTATTACTGGACACAGACTGTTATTACTGGACACAGACTGTTATTACTGGGCACAGACTGTTATTACTGGGCACAGACTGTTATTACTGGACACAGACTGTTTTTACTGGACACAGACTGTTATTACTGGACACAGACTGTTATTACTGGACACAGACTGTTATTACTGGACACAGACTGTTATTACTGGGCACAGACTGTTATTACTGGACACAGACTGTTATTACTGTGCACAGACTGTTATTACTGTGCACAGACTGTTATTACTGGGCACAGACTATTATTACTGGACACAGACTGTTATTACTGGGCACAGACTGTTATTACTGGGCACATACTGTTATTACTGGACACAGACTATTATTACTGGACACAGACTGTTATTACTGGGCACATACTGTTATTACTGGGCACAGACTGTTATTACTGGGCACAGACTGTTATTACTGGACACAGACTGTTATTACTGGACACAGACTGTTATTACTGGGCACATACTGTTATTACTGGACACAGACTGCTATTACTGGACACAGACTGTTATTACTGTGCACAGACTGTTATTACTGTGCACAGACTGTTATTACTGTGCACATACTGTTATTACTGGACACAGACTGTTATTACTGGACACAGACTGTTATTACTGGACACAGACTGTTATTACTGGGCACAGACTGTTATTACTGGGCACAGACTGTTATTACTGGACACAGACTGTTATTACTGGACACAGACTGTTATTACTGGACACAGACTGTTATTACTGGACACAGACTGTTATTACTGGACACAGACTGTTATTACTGGACACAGACTGTTATTACTGGACACAGACTGTTATTACTGGACACAGACTGTTATTACTGGACACAGACTGTTATTACTGGACACAGACTGTTATTACTGGACACAGACTGTTATTATTGGACACAGACTGTTATTACTGGACACAGACTGTTATTCACAGACTGTTATTACTGGACACAGACTGTTATTACTGGACACAGACTGTTATTACTGGACACAGACTGTTATTACTGGACACAGACTGTTATTACTGGACACAGACTGTTATTACTGGGCACAGACTGTTATTACTGGACACAGACTGTTATTACTGGGCACAGACTGTTATTCACATACTGTTATTACTGGACACAGACTGTTATTACTGGACACAGACTGTTATTCACATACTGTTATTACTGGACACAGACTGTTATTACTGGACACAGAATGTTATTACTGGGCACAGACTGTTATTACTGGACACAGAATGTTATTACTGGGCACAGACTGTTATTACTGGACACAGACTGTTATTACTGGGCACAGACTGTTATTACTGGACACAGACTGTTATTACTGGACACAGACTGTTATTACTGGACACAGACTGTTATTACTGGACACAGACTGTTATTACTGGGCACAGACTGTTATTACTGGACACAGACTGTTATTACTGGACACAGACTGTTATTACTGGACACAGACTGTTATTACTGGGCACAGACTGTTATTACTGGGCACAGACTGTTATTCACATACTGTTATTACTGGACACAGACTGTTATTACTGGACACAGAATGTTATTACTGGACACAGACTGTTATTACTGGACACAGACTGTTATTACTGGACACAGACTGTTATTACTGGACACAGACTGTTATTACTGGACACAGACTGTTATTACTGGACACAGACTGTTATTCTGGGCACAGACTGTTATTACTGGACACAGACTGTTATTCACATACTGTTATTACTGGACACAGACTGTTGTTACTGGACACAGACTGTTATTACTGGGCACAGACTGTTATTACTGGGCACAGACTGTTATTACTGGACACAGACTGTTATTACTGGGCACAGACTGTTATTACTGGACACAGACTGTTATTACTGGGCACAGACTGTTATTACTGGACACAGACTGTTATTACTGGACACAGACTGTTATTACTGGGCACAGACTGTTATTACTGGGCACAGACTGTTATTACTGGGCAC
Organism: Salvelinus namaycush; assembly: GCF_016432855.1. Lineage (NCBI taxonomy): Eukaryota > Metazoa > Chordata > Actinopteri > Salmoniformes > Salmonidae > Salvelinus > Salvelinus namaycush. The sequence continues at coordinate 48,287 of NW_024058612.1, forward strand.
AGACTGTTATTACTGGACACAGACTGTTATTACTGGACACAGACTGTTATTACTGGACACAGACTGTTATTACTGGACACAGACTGTTATTACTGGGCACAGACTGTTATTACTGGGCACAGACTGTTATTACTGGACACAGACTGTTATTACTGGGCACAGACTGTTATTACTGGACACAGACTGTTATTACTGGGCACAGACTGTTATTACTGGGCACAGACTGTTATTACTGGACACAGACTGTTATTACTGGACACAGACTGTTATTACTGGACACAGACTGTTATTACTGGACACAGACTGTTATTACTGGGCACAGACTGTTATTACTGGGCACAGACTGTTATTCACATACTGTTATTACTGGACACAGACTGTTATTACTGGGCACAGACTGTTATTACTGGACACATACTGTTATTACTGGACACAGACTGTTATTACTGGACACAGACTGTTATTACTGGACACAGACTGTTATTACTGGGCACAGACTGTTATTACTGGGCACAGACTGTTATTACTGGACACAGACTGTTATTACTGGGCACAGACTGTTATTACTGGGCACAGACTGTTATTCACATACTGTTATTACTGGACACAGACTTATTACTGGACACAGACTGTTATTACTGGGCACAGACTGTTATTCACATACTGTTATTACTGGACACAGACTGTTATTACTGGACACAGACTGTTATTACTGGACACAGACTGTTATTACTGGACACAGACTGTTATTACTGGACACAGACTGTTATTACTGGACACAGACTGTTATTCACATACTGTTATTACTGGACACAGACTGTTATTACTGGACACAGACTGTTATTACTGGGCACAGACTGTTATTACTGGACACAGACTGTTATTACTGGACACAGACTGTTATTACTGGACACAGACTGTTATTACTGGACACAGACTGTTATTACTGGACACAGACTGTTATTACTGGACACAGACTGTTATTACTGGACACAGACTGTTATTACTGGACACAGACTGTTATTACTGGGCACAGACTGTTATTACTGGACACATACTGTTATTACTGGGCACAGACTGTTATTACTGGACACAGACTGTTATTACTGGACACAGACTGTTATTACTGGACACATACTGTTATTACTGGGCACAGACTGTTATTACTGGACACAGACTGTTATTACTGGACACAGACTGTTATTACTGGACACAGACTGTTATTCACATACTGTTATTACTGGACACAGACTGTTATTACTGGACACAGACTGTTATTACTGGGCACAGACTGTTATTACTGGACACAGACTGTTATTACTGGGCACAGACTGTTATTACTGGGCACAGACTGTTATTACTGGGCACAGACTGTTATTACTGGACACAGACTGTTATTACTGGACACAGACTGATATTACTGGGCACAGACTGTTATTACTGGACACAGACTGTTATTACTGGGCACAGACTGTTATTACTGGGCACAGACTGTTATTCACATACTGTTATTACTGGACACAGATTGTTATTACTGGACACAGACTGTTATTACTGGACACAGACTGTTATTACTGGGCACAGACTGTTATTACTGGACACAGACTGTTATTACTGGACACAGACTGTTATTACTGGGCACAGACTGTTATTACTGGGCACAGACTGTTATTACTGGGCACAGACTGTTATTACTGGGCACAGACTGTTATTACTGGGCACAGACTGTTATTACTGGGAACAGACTGTTATTACTGGGCACAGACTGTTATTACTGGGCACAGACTGTTATTACTGGACACAGACTGTTATTACTGGACACAGATTGTTATTACTGGACACAGACTGTTATTACTGGACACAGACTGTTATTACTGGGCACATACTGTTATTACTGGACACAGACTGTTATTACTGGGCACAGACTGTTATTACTGGACACAGACTGTTATTACTGGACACAGACTGTTATTACTGGACACAGACTGTTATTACTGGGCACAGACTGTTATTACTGGGCACAGACTGTTATTACTGGGCACAGACTGTTATTACTGGACACAGACTGTTATTACTGGACACAGACTGTTATTACTGGACACAGACTGTTATTACTGGACACAGACTGTTATTACTGGGCACAGACTGTTATTACTGGGCACAGACTGTTATTACTGGGCACAGACTGTTATTACTGGGCACAGCCTGTTATTACTGGGCACAGACTGTTATTACTGGGCACAGACTGTTATTACTGGGCACAGACTGTTATTACTGGGCACAGACTGTTATTACTGGGCACAGACTGTTATTACTGGGCACAGACTGTTATTACTGGGCACAGACTGTTATTACTGGGCACAGACTGTTATTACTGGGCACAGACTGTTATTACTGGGCACAGACTGTTATTACTGGGCACAGACTGTTATTACTGGGCACAGACTGTTATTACTGGGCACAGACTGTTATTACTGGACACAGACTGTTATTACTGGACACAGACTGTTATTACTGGACACAGACTGTTATTACTGGACACAGACTGTTATTACTGGGCACAGACTGTTATTACTGGGCACAGACTGTTATTACTGGGCACAGACTGTTATTACTGGACACAGACTGTTATTACTGGACACAGACTGTTATTACTGGACACAGACTGTTATTCACATACTGTTATTACTGGACACAGACTGTTATTACTGGACACAGACTGTTATTACTGGGCACAGACTGTTATTACTGGACACAGACTGTTATTACTGGGCACAGACTGTTATTACTGGGCACAGACTGTTATTACTGGACACAGACTGTTATTACTGGACACAGACTGTTATTACTGGACACAGACTGTTATTACTGGACACAGACTGTTATTACTGGGCACAGACTGTTATTCACATACTGTTATTACTGGACACAGATTGTTATTACTGGACACAGACTGTTATTACTAGACACAGACTGTTATTACTGGGCACAGACTGTTATTACTGGACACAGACTGTTTATT
>NW_024058613.1:0-51303 GCF_016432855.1 Salvelinus namaycush
CCAGAGTGCTGCTGTACATGGTTGGGTTCCTGAACATTCCAGAGAGCTGCTGTTCATGGTTGGAGTCCTGAACATTCCAGAGAGCTGCTGTACATGGTTGGGTTCCTGAACATTCCGGAGAGCTGCTGTACATGGTTGGGTTCCTGAACATTCCAGAGAGCTGCTGTACATGGTTGGAGTCCTGAACATTCCAGAGTGCTGCTGTACATGGTTGGGTTCCTGAACATTCCAGAGTGCTGCTGTACATGGTTGGGTTCCTGAACATTCCAGAGAGCTGCTGTACATGGTTGGGTTCCTGAACATTCCAGAGAGCTGCTGTACATGGGTGGGTTCCTGAACAATCCAGAGAGCTGCTCTACATGGTTGGTGTCCTGAACATTCCAGGGAGCTGTACATGGTTCGGTTCCTGAACATTCCAGAGAGCTGCTGTACATGGTTGGAGTCCTGAACATTCCAGAGTGCTGCTGTACATGGTTGGGTTCCTGAACATTCCAGAGAGCTGCTGTACATGGTTGGAGTCCAGAACATTCCAGAGTGCTGCTGTACATGGTTGGAGTCCTGAACATTCCAGAGTGCTGCTGTACATGGTTGGAGTCCTGAACATTCCAGAGTGCTGCTGTACATGGTTGGGTTCCTGAACATTCCAGAGAGCTGCTGTACATGGTTGGGTTCCTGAACATTCCAGAGAGCTGCTGTACATGGGTGGGTTCCTGAACAATCCAGAGAGCTGCTCTACATGGTTGGTGTCCTGAACATTCCAGGGAGCTGTACATGGTTCGGTTCCTGAACATTCCAGAGAGCTGCTGTACATTGTTGGAGTCCTGAACATTCCAGAGAGCTGCTGTACAGGGTTGGAGTCCTGAACATTCCAGAGAGCTGCTGTACATGGTTGGGTTCCTGAACATTCCAGAGAGCTGCTGTACATGGTTGGAGTCCTGAACATTCCAGAGAGCTGCTGTACATGGTTGGAGTCCTGAACATTCCAGAGAGCTGCTGTACATGGTTGGAGTCCTGAACATTCCAGAGAGCTGCTGTACATGGTTGGGTTCCTGAACATTCCAGAGAGCTTATGGTACAGAATTGAACATTCAATTCTCTGGCAACAGCTCTGGTGGACGTTCCTGCAGTCAGCATGCCAATTGCACGCTCCCTCAAAACTTGAGACGTGTGGCATTGTGTTGCGTGACAAAACTGCACATTTTAAAGTGGCCTTTTATTGTCCCCAGCACAAGGTGTACATGTGTAATGATCATGCTGTTTAATCAGCTTCTTGATATGCCACACCTGTCAGGTGGATGGATTATATTGGCAAATGAGAAATGCTAACTAACAGTGATGTAAACAAATTATGTGCCCAACATTTTAGAGAAATACGTTTTTTGTGCATATGGAAAATTTCAGCTCATGAACCATGACAACAACACCTTTGAGATTCTATTTTTGTCTAGTAAATAGTTATGGATGTGTGCTGGTGGAGGGTGTTATAGAGGATAATTGTCACGCCCTGACCATAGTTTGCTTTGTATGTTTCTTTGTTTTGTTTGGTCAGGGTGTGATGTGAGTGGGCATTCTATGTTGTATGTCTAGTTTGTCTGTTTCTATGTGTTTGGCCTGATATGGTTCTCAATCAGAGGCAGGTGTCAGTCGTTGTCTCTGATTGGGACCCACATTTAGGTAGCCTGTTTTGTCATTGTGGGTTGTGGGTGATTGTTTCCTGTGTCTTTGTGTATGTCACCAGACAGGACTGTTTCGTTTAGTGTTATTCTCGTTTATCGTTATTTTGTTGTTTTGTTCGAGTATTCGGTTTTCATTTATTAAAGGAATATGAATACTCACCACGCTGCAGTTTGGTCCTCCTCTCTTTCTCCTAACAACGGACGTTAGAATAATCTACTAGGTCATGTCTGTCTGTGATCGTGATTGTTATGTTTGGTTATTATTCAGTTAATATTAGCTAACAACTAGAGACCTTGTCTTGACAATATACACATTATTACCTGCTAGAGCGAGAGATGTATTTTATCATGTTAATTCATCATATAGTTTAAATCAAATCACATTTTACTTTGTCGCATGCTTGGTAAACAACTGGTGTAGACTAACAGTGAAGGGCTTATTGGCTGGTCCTTTCCCAACAATACAGAGAGAAAAAAAGAGAAATAAAAAGAATAATAAAAATGACAAATAATAACACAAGGAAAAAATACACAACAGGATAGATAATAGACAGTAACAGCAGTATACTGTAGGTAGGGGTACAGGATAGATAATAGACAGTAACAGCAGTATACTGTAGGGAGGGGTAAAGGATAGATAGACAGTAACAGCAGTATACTGTAGGTAGAGGTAAAGGATAGATAGACAGTAACAGCAGTATACTGTAGGTAGGGGTAAAGGATAGATAATAGACAGTAACAGCAGTATACTGTAGGTAGGGGTAAAGGATAGATAATAGACAGTAACAGCAGTATACTGTAGGTAGGGGTAAAGGATAGATAGACAGTAACAGCAGTATACTGTAGGTAGAGGTAAAGGATAGATAGACAGTAACAGCAGTATACTGTAGGTAGGGGTAAAGGATAGATAGACAGTAACAGCAGTATACTGTAGGTAGGGGTAAAGGATAGATAATAGACAGTAACATCAGTATACTGTAGGTAGGGGTAAAGGATAGATAATAGACAGTAACATCAGTATACTGTAGGTAGGGGTAAAGTGACTAGACAACAGGATAGATAATAGACAGTAACAGCAGTATACTGTAGGTAGGGGTAAAGTGACTAGACAACAGGATAGATAATAGACAGTAACAGCAGTATACTGTAGGTAGGGGTAAAGGATAGATAATAGACAGTAACAGCAGTATACTGTAGGTAGGGGTAAAGGATAGATAATAGACAGTAACAGCAGTATACTGTAGGTAGGGGTTAAGGATAGATAATAGACAGTAACAGCAGTATACTGTCGGTAGGGGTAAAGGATATATAATAGACAGTAACAGCAGTATACTGTAGGTAGGGGTAAAGGATATATAATAGACAGTAACAGCAGTATACTGTAGGTAGGGGTAAAGGATAGATAATAGACAGTAACAGCAGTATACTGTAGGTAGGGGTAAAGGATAGATAATAGACAGTAACAGCAGTATACTGTAGGTAGGGGTAAAGGATAGATAATAGACAGTAACAGCAGTATACTGTAGGTAGGGGTAAAGGATAGATAATAGACAGTAACAGCAGTATACTGTAGGTAGGGGTAAAGGATAGATAATAGACAGTAACAGCAGTATACTGTAGGTAGGGGTAAAGGATAGATAATAGACAGTAACAGCAGTATACTGTAGGTAGGGGTAAAGGATATATAATAGACAGTAACAGCAGTATACAATGACACTAATGGCGTCAGTCCAGCAACTGACCCGATGATTCCCACTGGTGAAACACTTTGCGATATCACAGACCGATATCCTCGTCTCAGTTCGCAGGTACTGAAGAGGTTGCCACGCGCGGACGCGGTGGTGACTGACAGACCTCGACAGCCACTGAGGGTGTTGAAGCACAAACACCAGGAGATTTGGTTGAAAGGTTGCAGCCATTCTCATAATAACGCGGCCACTGACAACTCGTACATAGGGTCCGAACCTTTCGTTTGCGCCTCAGATACCAACACCACATGCTGGTGGGGGGGGTCCCGAGACGCAAAGGGGGGGAATAGTAGCCCAGACCCATGATGAGCCTTATCGAGGCCGGTGGGGGGGTCGAGACTACGGACAACACCGTACGAGGCCGCCAGAGCATAAATCAAATCTAGTTGTAAACTCCCCTTTGAGAACAGTGAGGAGCAGACATAATCCCTGTCTAGGGGCCTCTTAGAACACATCTAAGATAGTACTGAGGTGTACCACACTGGTCGTAAAGGAAGTCCAGTGGACTTGTCCACCTCCAACAAATGGCAACAATAATCATTCCTTGCCTTGTGTAGTAGTCACTACAAGACAACTAGTAAAATGCTCTAATCATGTATTCCTGTAGGATAACATTTCAGAATAAATCGGTAGGACAACTGGACCCCTTGAGTACCAGTACCACAGTCAGTCCAGCAACACTCAGTAGGAGGATTAGCAACCTCACAAGTTAAATTGCTATTGATAATAGCAACATAGGAGTCACTCAGAGTGCAGCGCGGGGAGGGGAATCTCCATTGCACTCTTCCAATGGTTACACACGCCACTAATAAATAGAATCCTCCGTACAGGAGAAAAAGTTATTAGAAGTCAGGAACCACGATCACACCACGTACGACTGGTCTAATACTTACAGTACTTCCGTCATGAGGTTAGCTCCTCCGTGAATAACATAGCTATGAAGTATATTTCTTCATACCTACTGCCACTACAATAGTGGAAGACAGTGACTGGTAGTAAAACCACTACAGACTCCCTCGACACCAATTCTGACTGACCTCCAGGCATTGACCTGAAAATTACCTGACTACGTCAGACTCATTCTGAACAAGTTGTAATCTGCCAGAATACTTGGTTTCCTTCCCTTGGCATGTGTGCTTGCGTAAGCATAAACGCACATGTACAACGGAACATCCAATTAGGATTTATGCTAGGATCACTTAAGGGTCCGAGCAAAATACCAGCCTTAGTAAAGTTGAACATTTATTTTGAGGCCTTTAACTCTACAGCTACAGAAACAGAACTCACCAGTTTTCTTCTCAGAAGTCCATAGGTCATCCCTGTAGACTGCCCAAAACTAGTGCCTTACAGCTGTAGACGTATCATATAGTTATCAACTTAGGATAGTACCCTAACCAACACCCCGCAAATTAGAAGAGCCCTAGATATGACATTAGACAATGCCATGATAGGGTCATTTTGCCAAGACCATGGACGTAGATAGAATACAGTCCAATTAGATGGTTAAGGTGGCATAACTATTTTGTTTTGTTTATGCTTTCATTTCATTTTGTTTCATTTTCTTCGGCATGTAGAAAGTGATAGCCATAAACAACTTCCCCATACAACCATCAGTTAGTGCCACAACGCCGCTCATTTGGGAGGAAATGTAATGATATATTTCATGAGTGTGTGTGCGTTGTTAACATCTGCCTAAGTTACTGCCCAGATCTTCCAGTCTGGACGACCAGACTACGGGTCCGGAACGGCGATCCCAATCCGGACCTCCGCTGCCCAGCCATGGAGCAGACTTCTTCATTTGCAGACACCCTACCCGGGTCGACCACCAGATGGGGACCACAACGATGGTCCACAACCAGGACAACCCACGGTCATTTGTAGGTTGGTTTGCAACATGCAGGTTAATCGCAAGATTGAACCCAACATGGGGGGACTGTCATGACGTTGGGTTGGGGGTAGGTTTATGACAGTCATAAATACCTCTTTCCCCCTTTTTCTCTCTCCCTACTATAACTGATGTGACATAAGGAAACCCATGGGTTAACATAGAGGTTCTGGTAACATCAGAAGTTGGGGGAAATGAACTATATTCTGGTGATCCGACCAACTGAACATATGCGGTGGTACTTAAGGTATATTATGTCAGTTCGGTTGCCCTCTGACACATTCTCATCAAGGATTGAATGACAAACTCTACTGTGGAAAGTCTAAATGTCAGAGATATCGGATTCACATGGAATTGTTGTTTAATTCAAATGTTTGAATATGACATTATTTGTGAAGAGGTGAAATGTAATTTTAGCTTCCAAATGAGAGATCTGTGCTTTCATAAGTTTTCCTCTGCTCACAGTGGTCCGCCCCTGTGAAGAGGCATGGGTTAATAGACTTTTCAGACACACCCCTCTCCCTCCACTATATAAAGCCACGAACCAGAATATAACTTTCTGTTCCGGGTACGCTAGGATGACGATCCAGTGTCAGAATGGTTCAGATAATCACTATAGATGAAGCCAACATCAGCATGGACTTTGATTGTGAATGGTATGAACTTTGAACTCGTATTCACTACAGAAGTGATATCTCCTAGCCTTTGAGTTAGCAACAGCTAAACGCAGGTTCGGAAGGACAGTCCAAGTATCCCGTCTAATACACACAACGTATCCCGTGACCACCAGAGACATTCTTCAAAGGACAGAGGACTCGGGTTGGCGACACGGGCCATCTACCACCAACCTACTGAAGCGCAGCTCAGAGTAAATATTGATTGCATTTTCCTCTTCAAATGGGCGGTAATTTAGAATGCATAAGATACTGTATTTACGATAGCACAGCTCGCCTATGTTCAAGTCTCCCGCTCTTTCACTAGGACTCAACCCCCTTTCCTTTGTGTAACAAGCTGTCATATCTATTCCGCCCGCTAGGGACGTTTTTCTGTGTGACGTAATTTGTGATCAAGTTATGAGTTAATTGTATATGTGTGATTCTGTGTGATTAGTTAGGTATTTAGTAAATAAATAATTAAACCCAATTTTGTATTGCTGATTCAACTTGTTAGCCAGGATTCTTGCAGATAATCAAGGACTTACAACTTTCAGATGAGACTGAATAAAATGACGATTAATGTGACTGCTATTTAGTAAAATATTACTAAATCTTTAAGAGTTTATTCGAAAGATAACAGCTCTATAAATATTCTTTCGTGGTGTCCCTCTCTAGTTAATTCATATTTACATGATTAGTTCAATCAGGTAATATTAATTACGGAGAAATTATTTTATAGAATAGCATGTCATAGCAATTAATCTGGCATAGTCAAAGACACGACACTATACACCAAGTCACTTGGCTCTGTCATATCCTCACATGGTCTCTCCTATCATTGCTATGCAGACGACACAATTAATCTTCTCCTTTCCCCCTTCTGATAACCAGGTGGCGAATCGCATCTCTGCATGTCTGGCAGACATATCAGTGTGGATGACGGATCACCACCTCAAGCTGAACCTCGGCAAGACGGAGCTGCTCTTCCTCCCGGGGAAGGACTGCCCGTTCCATGATCTCGCCATCACGGTTGACAACTCCATTGTGTCCTCCTCCCAGAGTGCTAAGAACCTTGGCGTGATCCTGGACAACACCCTGTCGTTCTCAACTAACATCAAGGCGGTGACCCGTTCCTGTAGGTTCATGCTCTACAACATTCGCAGAGTACGACCCTGCCTCACACAGGAAGCGGCGCAGGTCCTAATCCAGGCACTTGTCATCTCCCGTCTGGATTACTGCAACTCGCTGTTGGCTGGGCTCCCTGCCTGTGCCATTAAACCCCTACAACTCATCCAGAACGCCGCAGCCCGTCTGGTGTTCAACCTTCCCAAGTTCTCTCACGTCACCCCGCTCCTCCGCTCTCTCCACTGGCTTCCAGTTGAAGCTCGCATCCGCTACAAGACCATGGTGCTTGCCTACGGAGCTGTGAGGGGAACGGCACCTCCGTACCTTCAGGCTCTGATCAGGCCCTACACCCAAACAAGGGCACTGCGTTCATCCACCTCTGGCCTGCTCGCCTCCCTACCTCTGAGGAAGTACAGTTCCCGCTCAGCCCAGTCAAAACTGTTCGCTGCTCTGGCACCCCAATGGTGGAACAAACTCCCTCACGACGCCAGGACAGCGGAGTCAATCACCACCTTCCGGAGACACCTGAAACCCCACCTCTTTAAGGAATACCTAGGATAGGATAAAGTAATCCTTCTACCCCCCCCCTTAAAAGAGTTAGATGCACTATTGTAAAGTGGTTGTTCCACTGGATATCATAAGGTGAATGCACCAATTTGTAAGTCGCTCTGGATAAGAGCGTCTGCTAAATGACTTAAATGTAAATGTAAATGTAAATGTCCTTACCTCGGACTGGATGGTCAAAAAGCTTTCTCATCTCTGCCGTGAACTCCTGGTATGACGCCATGCAGGTGTCCTGTTGTTCCCAAACAGCTGAAGCCCATTCCAAAGCTCTACCACGCAGCAGTTCAATAACAAAAGCTATCCTAGCCTTGTCTGTGGCGTAAGAGTGGGGCTGCAGATCAAACACTAAACCACACTGCATAAGAAATGAACGGCATCTTCCCAAATCCCCTTCGTACTTATCAGGCGTCGGTACCTTGGGCTCACGGAAGGAAACCGCTCCAGAAGCGGCAGGTGAGAGGGGTGAAACAGGTGGTGGAGGATCCGTCGGCAAACTGAGCTGATCCTGGATACTCGTCAAGCTAGCAGAGAAATTCCGGACTGAAATCGCTATCTCCTGTAGCGCCGTGCTGTGTTGTCCCAATATCTTCTCCTGATGGGTAATGGCATGGCGAACGGATTCCAGGTCCGCTGGGTTCATTCCTGGCCGGATCGTTCTGTCACGGTTTTCTAACGTAGAACCCAGAAGCAGACCAGGACAAGGAGAGTAAGACGAAGGTGAGTATTTATTTACAAGTTTAAGTGTAGAGATAGAAAGATCCAGGTAGCGGAGCGGGCAGCGGAGTTGAGTTGATGGGATTGAATTGGCAGATCCAAGGGAGTAACAGAAGCCACCGACGACCAGGTAGGGATGGAATGAGTGTTCCGGGTGAATGACTGTAGACAGAGAGAACGGAGGTAAGTTCAAGGCAAGCAAGACGTACAAAACAACAAAACAAACTCTATCAAAATGGAGGCTGATACGCTGGCACGACATACTGTTCATGGCTAACGATCCGGCAGGGAATGGATGTCAGGTCAGTGCTTATGAAGTGGAGGGGTGATGATCAGGACCAGGTGTGCAGATAGCGGATTGGATACAGGTGCGGTAAATCAGAGATCTCCCAACCAGCTACGTCGCCCGGCAACCAGACAGGGTGCAATCCAGGACACCGGAAAAAACACTCCAGGACAGAACACAGGCAAAAACAGACTCAGGAAGCGGGATTCGTGACAGTTAGGCTTCACAGTAGAAGCCTTCTGTGTCCACCCTGATTGTAATCAGAGGCGGTTAAGCCAACAGGCAGCTATCTCAGAGGGTGCGTCTAAAATGGCACCCTACTCTATACAGTGTACTACTTTTGACCAGATCCTTATAGGGAATATAGTGCTATTTATGACACACCCTGGGAGAGGTTTATTTCCAGCTAGAGGAAAGGGTATATACGTGCCACACTGATGTTTCTATCTGGAGAGATTCATTCTGTCTTTGTCTAAGCTGCAGAATGAAAATGGCTTCCGCCCTGAGCATCAGCTATGTGACGTTGTTTGAGCCACAAAAAAAAAATACAAAAATGGTCAGCGGTGACAGGTTTAGGACACTCCACGCCATCACTGGCATTGTGCTCAGCTCTGTAAAAATAGACTAAAACTCTGACTTTGCTCTGCCTCTGCTCTGCCTCTGTTCTACCTCAGCCCTACCTCAGCTCTGTTCTGCCTCTGTCTGCCTCTGTTCTGCCTCTGCTCTGCCTCAGCCCTGCCTCAGCTCTGTTCTGCCTCTGTCTGCCTCTATTCTGCCTCTGTTCTGCCTCAGCTATGTTCTGCCATAGCCCTGCCTCTGCTCAGCCCTGCCTCTGCTCAGCCCTGCACCTGCCTGTGCTCTGCCTCAGCTCAGAGGATATAAAGAGCTAGCAGACATAGCCAGCCTGGAGGCTGTACACTTCACTGGATTTAAAATGGGGGGAGAAAGGAGGGAGGGCGGGGGGGAGGGTGGGATGATACATTTTTATTTCTGCTCTATCTGGTCTGTTAGATTAGAAGGACATCAGAGGGAAGCCATTACTGATGTGTTGCACATTACAAACGCCAAAACTAAATTCAAAATCAACACTTCTTGGTATTGACGACCCTGTCTGTCTCAAAATCAACACTTCTTGGTATTGACGACCCGGTCTGTCTCAAAATCAACACTTCTTGGTATTGACGACCCGGTCTGTCTCAAAATCAACACTTCTTGGTATTGACGACCCGGTCTGTCTCAAAATCAACACTTCTTGGTATTGACGACCCGGTCTGTCTCAAAATCTTCTCTAACTCTTTTGCCATGACCAGAGGTAAAATTCAGTATACTGTCAAATTAAACATTTGAAAACGAAAGTATTCAATTTCCTCCATTTTTAAATCGTTGGAATAAATGTAATTGTATTGAAATAACCTCTGAACTTTTGTCTGAAATGATCATATTATTTTGTTGTGAATACAATACTGTAATAGCCTACGTAAATAAAATGGCCATGTCCTCTCAACTGGCTCGCTGCTGCCAAACTTGATCTTCTAATAAAACTTTGGTGATACACATTCCCATTGGTTCCCAATGGTCCTCATGAGCCAAACCCTTTATCAATAGTCTAGACTACTTGGCGAATGTATTGGGCAGGACAATCAAATCAAATCAAATGGAGAAAAATATGAGTAAAAAAAATAAAAATGTTTCTAAATACAAGGTTTATAGGCACAAAAAGCACATCTCTCTTGTTCCATATGGGCACTGTGCGTCACGGCTGGATAAGATGCAATTTAATCGTCAAAAGCAATGCCACAACCAAAAACATTTATGGCTAAGACCAACTTTGGGTTGGTCTTAAATATCCCCACCAGCACATACTGAAATTGCCACGTTTTGAAGGACAAACCTTCGATATTGCTACCCCTCCCACCTCAGAGCAAGCGAACTCATATAAGACATGTAAATGACCAATCCTGGTGCTATGGCTGGAACATAAGAAGGGTGCCGGCTTTAACAGGTCAACTGTGCGTTTGACATTTGCCCTGGCTCAATGCCAGCTGAAAACGGAGCACGACAGTTTCTCTTACTTCATGGACGGCACTGCAGCCATGTTTTGTTTTTTAAAATCCAGAAAAGTAGAGAACAGAACTGCTGCAGTCTAGTGTAACGTCATAAAGGCATCATGGATCACCAGTTACCAGTCCTTGACTCGGTCATTTCTCCCCCAAGCGTCTCTTCCAGCATTCTTTAACTTTATAAAGGGGCTGTGAATTCACTCTTAAGGCTTTGTGTGTCCAGTGTACTATGAAATGCACTAAATGCTAAGGATTGAATAGCTATCTGCACTTCTTTTCACATCTCCTGGCCTCGAGAAGGTCTGCTATTATTCTGCTACAGAGAGAAGGGACTTGGGGCTAATGATGAACTATACTGCGGAAGGATTACTTAAGGATTTTTTTTTTTAAACGAGTTGTGTAAGAATCTGATATTTTCTATGGCTTGATATATGTTTTGACCATAATTCAAGTCTATCTATTGTCGACGTAAGTACATGGTCTATGTAAGTACATGTTCTAAACAGGTAGAGGACAGTATGACGGTCTTAGCAGGTAGAGGACAGTATGACAGTCTAAGCAGGTAGAGGACAGTGTGATGGTCTAAGCAGGTAGAGGAGAGTGTGATGGTCTTAGCAGGTAGAGGACAGTGTGATGGTCTAAGCAGGTAGAGGACAGTATGATGGTCTAACCAGGTAGAGGACAGTGTGATGGTCTAAGCAGGTAGAGGACAGTGTGATGGTCTAACCAGGTAGAGGACAGTGTGATGGTCTAACCAGGTAGAGGACAGTATGATGGTCTAAGCAGGTAGAGGACAGTATGATGGTCTAAGCAGGTAGAGGACAGTATGATGGTCTAAGCAGGTAGAGGACAGTATGATGGTCTAACCAGGTAGAGGACAGTATGATGGTCTAACCAGGTAGAGGACAGTATGATGGTCTAAGCAGGTAGAGGACAGTATGATGGTCTAAGCAGGTAGAGGACAGTATGATGGTCTAACCAGGTAGAGGACAGTATGATGGTCTAACCAGGTAGAGGACAGTATGATGGTCTAAGCAGGTAGAGGACAGTATGATGGTCTAAGCAGGTAGAGGACAGTATGACAGTCTAAGCAGGAGGAGGACAGTATGATGGTCTTAGCATGTAGAGGACAGTATGATGGTCTAACCAGGTAGAGGACAGTGTGATGGTCTAAGCAGGTAGAGGACAGAATGATGGTCTAAGCAGGTAGAGGACAGTATGATGGTCTAAGCAGGTAGAGGACAGTGTGATGGTCTAAGCAGGTAGAGGACAGTATGATGGTCTAACCAGGTAGAGGACAGTATGATGGTCTAAGCAGGTAGAGGACAGTATGATGGTCTAAGCAGGTAGAGGACAGTATGATGGTCTAAGCAGGTAGAGGACAGTATGATGGTCTAAGCAAGTAGAGGACAGTATGATGGTCTAAGCAGGTAGAGGACATTATGATGGTCTAAGCAGGTAGAGGACAGTGTGATGGTCTAAACAGGTAGAGGACAGTATGATGGTCTAAGCAGGTAGAGGACAGTATGATGGTCTAAGCAGGTAGAGGACAGTATATAGTCTAAGCAGGTAGAGGACAGTATGATGGTCTAAGCAGGTAGAGGACAGTATGATGGTCTAAGCAGTTAGAGGACAGTATGATGGTCTAAGCAGGTAGAGGACAGTATGATGGTCTAAGCAGGTAGAGGACAGTATGATGGTCTAAGCAGGTAGAGGACAGTATGATGGTCTAAGCAGGTAGAGGACAGTATATAGTCTAAGCAGGTAGAGGACAGTATGATGGTCTAATGGTAGAGGAAAGTATGATGGTCTAAGCAGATAGAGGACAGTGTGATGGTCTAAGCAGGTAGAGGACAGTATGATGGTCTAACCAGGTAGAGGACAGTATGATGGTCTAACCAGATAGAGGACAGTGTGATGGTCTTAGCAGGTAGAGGACAGTATGATGGTCTAACCAGGTAGAGGACAGTGTGATGGTCTAAGCAGGTAGAGGACAATATGATGGTCTAAGCAGGTAGAGGACATTATGATGGTCTAAGCAGATAGAGGACAGTGTGATGGTCTAAGCAGGTAGAGGACAGTATGATGGTCTAACCAGGTAGAGGACAGTATGATGGTCTAACCAGATAGAGGACAGTGTGATGGTCTTAGCAGGTAGAGGACAGTATGATGGTCTAAGCAGGTAGAGGACAGTGTGATGGTCTTAGCAGGTAGAGGACAGTATGATGGTCTTAGCAGGTAGAGGACAGTATGATGGTCTAAGCAGGTAGAGGACAGTATGATGGTCTAAGCAGGTAGAGGACAGTATGATGGTCTAAGCAGGTAGAGGACAGTATGACAGTCTAAGCAGGAGGAGGACAGTATGATGGTCTTAGCATGTAGAGGACAGTATGATGGTCTAACCAGGTAGAGGACAGTGTGATGGTCTAAGCAGGTAGAGGACAGTATGATGGTCTTAGCAGGTAGAGGACAGTGTGATGGTCTAAGCAGGTAGAGGACAGTATGATGGTCTAAGCAGGTAGAGGACAGTATGATGGTCTAAGCAGGTAGAGGACAGTATGATGGTCTAAGCAGGTAGAGGACAGTGTGATGGTCTAAGCAGGTAGAGGACAGTATGACAGTCTAAGCAGGTAGAGGACAGTGTGATGGTCTAACCAGGTAGAGGACAGTATGATGGTCTAAGCAGGTAGAGGACAGTATGATGGTCTAAGCAGGTAGAGGACAGTATGATGGTCTAAGCAGGTAGAGGACAGTATGATGGTCTTAGCAGGTAGAGGACAGTGTGATGGTCTAAGCAGGTAGAGGACAGTGTGATGGTCTAAGCAGGTAGAGGACAGTATGATGGTCTAAGCAGGTAGAGGACAGTATGATGGTATAAGCAGGTAGAGCACAGTATGATGGTCTAAGCAGGTAGAGCACAGTGTGATGGTCTAAGCAGGTAGAGGACAGTGTGATGGTCTAAGCAGGTAGAGGACAGTATGATGGTCTAAGCAGGTAGAGGACAGTGTGATGGTCTAAACAGGTAGAGGACAGTATGATGGTCTAAGCAGGTAGAGGACAGTATGATGGTCTAAGCAGGTAGAGGACAGTATGATGGTCTAAACAGGTAGAGGACAGTATGAATGTCTAAGCAGGTAGAGGACAGTATATAGTCTAAGCAGGTATAGGACAGTATGATGGTCTAAGCAGGTAGAGGACAGTATGATGGTCTAAGCAGGTAGAGGACAGTATGATGGTCTAAGCAGGTAGAGGACAGTATGATGGTCTAAGCAGGTAGAGGACAGTATGATGGTCTAAGCAGGTAGAGGACAGTGTGATGGTCTAAGCAGGTAGAGGACAGTGTGATGGTCTAACCAGGTAGAGGACAGTGTGATGGTCTAACCAGGTAGAGGACAGTATGATGGTCTAAGCAGGTAGAGGACAGTATGATGGTCTAAGCAGGTAGAGGACAGTGTGATGGTCTAAACAGGTAGAGGACAGTATATAGTCTAAGCAGGTAGAGGACAGTATATAGTCTAAGCAGGTAGAGGACAGTATGATGGTCTAAGCAGGTAGAGGACAGTATATAGTCTAAGCAGGTAGAGGACAGTATGATGGTCTAAGCAGGTAATGGACAGTGTGATGGTCTAAACAGGTAGAGGACAGTATGATGGTCTAACCAGGTAGAGGACAGTATGATGGTCTAAGCAGGTAGAGGACAGTATATAGTCTAAGCAGGTAGAGGACAGTATATAGTCTAAGCAGGTAGAGGACAGTATGATGGTCTAAGCAGGTAGAGGACAGTATGATGGTCTAACCAGGTAGAGGACAGTATGATGGTCTAACCAGGTAGAGGACAGTATGATGGTCTAAGCAGGTAGAGGACAGTATGATGGTCTAAGCACGTAGAGGACAGTATGATGGTCTAAGCAGGTAGAGGACAGTGTGATGGTCTAAACAGGTAGAGGACAGTATGATGGTCTAAGCAGGTAGAGGACAGTATGATGGTCTAAGCAGGTAGAGGACAGTATGATGGTCTAAGCAGGTAGAGGACAGTATGATGGTCTAAGCAGGTAGAGGACAGTGTGATGGTCTAAACAGGTAGAGGACAGTATATAGTCTAAACAGGTAGAGGACAGTATGATGGTCTAACCAGGTAGAGGACAGTATGATGGTCTAAGCAGGTAGAGGACAGTGTGATGGTCTAAGCAGGTAGAGGACAGTATGATGGTTAAGCAGGTAGAGGACAGTATGATGGTCTAAGCAGGTAGAGGACAGTATGATGGTCTAAGCAGGTAGAGGACAGTGTGATGGTCTAACCAGGTAGAGGACAGTATGATGGTCTAAGCAGGTAGAGGACAGTATGATGGTCTAAGCAGGTAGAGGACAGTATGATGGTCTAAGCAGGTAGAGGACAGTGTGATGTTCTAAGCAGGTAGAGGACAGTATGATGGTCTAAGCAGGTAGAGGACAGTATGATGGTCTAAGCAGGTAGAGGACAGTGTGATGGTCTAAGCAGGTAGAGGACAGTGTGATGGTCTAAGCAGGTAGAGGACAGTATGATGGTCTAACCAGCTGGAGGACAGTATGATGGTCTAAGCAGGTAGAGGACAGTATGATGGTCTAAGCAGGTAGAGGACAGTATGATGGTCTAAGCAGGTAGAGGACAGTGTGATGGTCTAAGCAGGTAGAGGACAGTGTGATGGTCTAAGCAGGTAGAGGACAGTATGATGGTCTAAGCAGGTAGAGGACAGTATGATGGTCTAAGCAGGTAGAGGACAGTGTGATGGTCTAAGCAGGTAGAGGACAGTGTGATGGTCTAACCAGGTAGAGGACAGTGTGATGGTCTAAGCAGGTAGAGGACAGTGTGATGTTGTGTTCATCAAAGCATATTCTTGATACCATTTGAAAGGAAACACTTTGAAGTTTGTGAAAATGTGAAAAGAATGTAGGAGAATATAACACAATAGATCTGTTAAAAGATAATACAAAGAAAAATATAAGTGTTTTGGATTTTTTTTTGTACCATCAAGAAAAAGGCCTTAAGGTATTATTCCAGCCCAGGTACAATTTAGATGTTGGCCACTAGATGGCAGCAGCGTATGTGCAAAGTTTCAGACTGATCCAATGAACCATTGCATTTCTGTTAACATTTTTGTATCAAGACTGCCCAAATTTGCCTAATTAGTTTATTAATATCTTTCATGTTCATAACTGTGCACTCTCCTCAAAAAATAGCATGGTATTCTTTCACTGTAATAGCTACTGTAAATTGGACAGTGCAGTTAGATTAACAAGAATTTAAGCTTTCTGCCCATATCAGATATGTCTATGTCCTGGGAAATGTTCTTGTTACTTACAACCTCATGCTAATCACATTAGCCTACGTTAGCTCAACCGTCCCGCAGGGGACCAACCAATCCTGAAGAAGTTTAACACACAGACCACCATAGATTAACACACAGATCACCATAGATTACCACACAGACCACCATAGATTAACACAAAGACCACCATAGATTAACACACAGACAACCATAGATTAACACACAGATCACCATAGATTAATACACAGACCACCATAGATTAACACACAGACCACCATAGATTAACACACAGACCACCATAGATTAACACACAGACCACCACAGATTAACACACAGACCACCATAGATTAACACACAGACCACCATAGATTAATACACAGACCACCATAGATTAACACACAGACCACCACAGATTAACACACAGACCACCATAGATTAACACACAGACCACCACAGATTAACACACAGACCACCATAGATTAATACACAGACCACCATAGATTAACACACAGACCACCATAGATTAACACACAGACCACCACAGATTAACACACAGACCACCGTTGATTAACACAAAGACAACCATAGATTAACACACAGACCACCATAGATTAACACACAGACCACCATAGATTAACACACAGACCACCACAGATTAACACACAGACCACCATAGATTAACACACAGACAACCATAGATTAACACACAGACCACCACAGATTAACACACAGACCACCACAGATTAACACACAGACCACCATTGATTAACACACAGACAACCATAGATTAACACACAGACCACCATAGATTAACACACAGACCACCATAGATTAACACACAGACCACCACAGATTAACACACAGACCACCATAGATTAACACACAGACAACCATAGATTAACACACAGACCACCACAGATTAACACACAGACCACCACAGATTAACACACAGACCACCATAGATTAACACACAGACCACAATAGATTAACACACAGACAACCATAGATTAATACACAGACCACCACAGATTAACACGCAGACCACCATAGATTAACACACAGACAACCATAGATTAACACACAGACCACCACAGATTAACACACAGACCACCACAGATTAACACACAGACAACCATAGATTAACACACAGACAACCATAGATTAATACACAGACCACCACAGATTAACACACAGACCACCATTGATTAACACACAGACAACCATACATGAATTCAATGTCTTGATTTATGAGGCCTATGTTCGCTCCCCAAACACCCCATCAATCCCAGATGATCCTATTGGACATGGACATGCGTAGGTACGGAAATTGTGCACAATTGTGTCAGTGGAGGCTCCTCAGAGGAGACACGGGAGGACCATCCTCCTCAGTGAATTTCATAAAAATAAAAATATTGAAAAATTGAAAAAGTGATCCTTTTTAGATGAAATTATACTAAATTTATTCACATCACCAACACGGATTGATTAAAATACTGTTTTGCAATGAATGTCGACAGTAGCCTCAACAGCACTCTGTAGGGTAGCACCATGGTGTAGCCGGAGGACAGCTAGCTTCCATCCTCCTCTGGGTACATTGACTTCAATACAAAACCTAGGAGGCTCTTGATTCTCACGCCTTTCCATGGACTTACACAATAATTATGACAACTTCCCGGAGGACTTCCTCCAACCTATCAAAGCTCTTGCAGTATGAACTGACATGTTGTCCAACCAATCAAATGATCAGAGAATGAATCTAGTACTGAAAGCATAAGGTACAGCTAGCTAGCAATGCAGTGCATAACATGTGGTGAGTATTTGACTCAAAGAGAGACAAAGACAACAGTTGAACGCTTTGGAACAAATTAATTTATTCAAAAACGAAGGAAGGAGAAGTGAGAGAGAGAGAGAGAGAGAGAGAGAGAGAGAGAGAGAGAGAGAGAGAGAGCGAGAGCTATCCAGTTCATGCTGATTATGTCTCCTCAGGTTCCAGTGGTATTGGGATTGTCTTGGCTCCAGTGCCACAATCCCTTCATCAACTGGACTGCTTGTGCCATCATGGGCTGGAGCCTGTTCTGCCACGCCCACTACCTGAAGTGGGCGCAGCCTGCCCCGGGACATCTTCCTTTGGGCTCGGAAGTTGCCCCGGACCTCTCCACCATTCCTGCAGAGTAGCAGGATCTCAGAGAGGTTTTTAGTAAGCCATGGGCCACTTTGCTTCCTCCACACCACTCATATGACTGCGGGATCGAACTTCTCCCGGGCACCACACCACCCCAGACTGTATTCACTGTCGGGTCCAGAGACCAAAGCTATGGAGACCTACATCAAGGACTCCCTGGCTGCAGGGTTCATCCGTCCTTCTGCCTCCCCCGCCGGTGCAGGGTTCTTCTTTCTGGAGAAGAAGGACATGTATTGACTACCCGGGGCCTCTATGACATCACCGTTAAGAACTGCTACCCGCTACCACTCATCGCCTCAGGATACGGGCTGCTCTAGGAGGCCACCATTTTCTCCAAGTTGGACCTGTGGAACATCTACCACCTGGTGTGGATAGGAGAAGGGGACAAGTGGAAGACTGGAATATCTGGTCGTGCCATTTGGTCTAACCAACGCTCCAGCTGTGTTCCAGGCCTTGGTTAACCCTCCTGATGTGTTCCGGTCGAATTGGACCGGTTTACAAGTGTCACGCCCTGATCTGTTTCAACTGTACTTGTGATTGTCTCCACCCCCTCCAGGTATCGCTTATTTTCCCCAGTGTATTTATCCCTGTGTTTCCTGTCTCTCTGTGTATTTATCCCCGTGTTTCCTGTCTCTCTGTGTATTTATCCCTGTGTTTCCTGTCTCGTTGTGTATTTATCCCTGTGTTTCCTGTCTCTGTGTATTTATCCCTGTGTTTCCTGTCTCTCGGTGTATTTATCCCTGTGTTTCCTGTCTCTCGGTGTATTTATCCCTGTGTTTCCTGTCTCTCGGTGTATTTATCCCTGTGTTTCCTGTCTCTCTGTTTATTTATCCCTGTGTTTCCTGTCTCTCTGTTTATTTTTCCCTGTGTTTCCTGTCTCTCTGTTTATTTATCCCTGTGTTTCCTGTCTCTGTGTATTTATCCCTGTGTTTCCTGTCTCTCTGTGTATTTATCCCTGTGTTTCCTGTCTCCCTGTTTATTTATCCCTGTGTTTCCTGTCTCTCTGGGCCAGTGTATTTATCCCTGTGTTTCCTGTCTCTCTGTGTATTTATCCCTGTGTTTCCTGTCTCTCTGTGTATTTATCCCTGTGTTTCCTGTCTCTCTGTGTATTTATCCCTGTGTTTCCTGTCTCTCTGTGTATTTATCCCTGTGTTTCCTGTCTCTCTGTTTATTTATCCCTGTGTTTCCTGTCTCGCTGTGTATTTATCCCTGTGTTTCCTGTCTCTCTGTTTATTTATCCCTGTGTTTCCTGTCTCGCTGTGTATTTATCCCTGTGTTTCCTGTCTCTCTGTGTATTTATCCCTGTGTTTCCTGTCTCTCTGTTTATTTATCCCTGTGTTTCCTGTCTCGCTGTGTCTTTATCCCTGTGTTTCCTGTCTCTCTGTGTATTTATCCCTGTGTTTCCTGTCTCTCTGTGTATTTATCCCTGTGTTTCCTGTCTCTCTGTGTATTTATCCCTGTGTTTCCTGTCTCTGTGTATTTATCCCTGTGTTTCCTGTCTCTCGGTGTATTTATCCCTGTGTTTCCTGTCTCTCGGTGTATTTATCCCTGTGTTTCCTGTCTCTCTGTTTATTTATCCCTGTGTTTCCTGTCTCTCTGTTTATTTTTCCCTGTGTTTCCTGTCTCTCTGTTTATTTATCCCTGTGTTTCCTGTCTCTGTGTATTTATCCCTGTGTTTCCTGTCTCTCTGTGTATTTATCCCTGTGTTTCCTGTCTCTCTGTGTATTTATCCCTGTGTTTTCTGGCTCTCTGTGTATTTATCCCTGTGTTTCCTGTCTCTCTGTGTATTTATCCCTGTGTTTCCTGTCTCTCGGTGTATTTATCCCTGTGTTTCCTGTCTCTCTGTTTATTTATCCCTGTGTTTCCTGTCTCGCTGTGTATTTATCCCTGTGTTTCCTGTCTCTCTGTGTATTTATCCCTGTGTTTCCTGTCTCTCTGTTTATTTATCCCTGTGTTTCCTGTCTCGCTGTGTCTTTATCCCTGTGTTTCCTGTCTCTCTGTGTATTTATCCCTGTGTTTCCTGTCTCTCTGTGTATTTATCCCTGTGTTTCCTGTCTCTCTGTGTATTTATCCCTGTGTTTCCTGTCTCTGTGTATTTATCCCTGTGTTTCCTGTCTCTCGGTGTATTTATCCCTGTGTTTCCTGTCTCTCGGTGTATTTATCCCTGTGTTTCCTGTCTCTCTGTTTATTTATCCCTGTGTTTCCTGTCTCTCTGTTTATTTTTCCCTGTGTTTCCTGTCTCTCTGTTTATTTATCCCTGTGTTTCCTGTCTCTGTGTATTTATCCCTGTGTTTCCTGTCTCTCTGTGTATTTATCCCTGTGTTTCCTGTCTCTCTGTGTATTTATCCCTGTGTTTTCTGGCTCTCTGTGTATTTATCCCTGTGTTTCCTGTCTCTCTGTGTATTTATCCCTGTGTTTCCTGTCTCTCGGTGTATTTATCCCTGTGTTTCCTGTCTCTCTGTTTATTTATCCCTGTGTTTCCTGTCTCTCTGTTTATTTTTTCCTGTATTTCCTGTCTCTCTGTTTATTTATCCCTGTGTTTCCTGTCTCTGTGTATTTATCCCTGTGTTTCCTGTCTCTCTGTGTATTTATCCCTGTGTTTCCTGTCTCTCTGTGTATTTATCCCTGTGTTTCCTGTCTCTCGGTGTATTTATCCCTGTGTTTCCTGTCTCTCGGTGTATTTATCCCTGTGTTTCCTGTCTCTCGGTGTATTTATCCCTGTGTTTCCTGTCTCTCTGTTTATTTATCCCTGTGTTTCCTGTCTCTCTGTTTATTTATCCCTGTGTTTCCTGTCTCTCTGTGTATTTATCCCTGTGTTTCCTGTCTCTCTGTTTATTTATCCCTGTGTTTCCTGTCTCTCTGTTTATTTATCCCTGTGTTTCCTGTCTCTCTGTTTATTTATCCCTGTGTTTCCTGTCTCTCTGTGTATTTATCCATGTGTTTCCTGTCTCTCTGTTTATTTATCCCTGTGTTTCCTGTCTCTCTGTTTATTTATCCCTGTGTTTCCTGTCTCTCTGTGTATTTATCCCTGTGTTTCCTGTCTCTCTGTGCCAGTTCTTCTTGTATGTTTACAAGTCAACCAGCGTTTTTCCCGTTCTCCTGCTTTTCTATTCTCCTTTTTCTAGTCCTCCCGGTTTTGACCCTTGCCTGTTTCTGGACTTTTTACCCGCTGCATTTGGGTCTCACCTTGTGCCTTGATACTCTCTGAAAAATGTTGATAATTTAATCTGATTGTCATAAGGTTCCATGAATTTGTCATCACTGGGCATCTGAACACAATACATTTTGATGATTTTCTTTAACTCTTGCAGACCTGTGGTGTTCCCGGTCAAAAAAATAAACAGTCATTAGAAATGAATGGGTGAGACTACAATTAGAGTATAAAATTGAGTTCAGGCACATGCCCATTCATCCGATGGACACACTTCCTCTCCCAGACCCACACATGCATGTGTGTTTGAGCACACACACACCTCACTCCCTTTCTTGGCTTCCATGGAAACCCCCACGGGAACCTTTCCCATTAGAATCTTACCCCCACGGGAACCTTTCCCATTAGAATCTTACCCCCACGGGAACCTTTCCCAATAGAATCTTACCCCCACGGGAACCACACCTGTTGGAATTCTCACAAACAATCACAACATTGTTTCAATAATATATAGAACTTTTCTAGCAGCTCTGGTATATAAAGCTTTTTTGAGGCCTTGCTCACAATTCATTCTGTGGCAGCACAATGACCAAACATTACTGTATGTGAGGCTCTTGATCATATCTTTGATCATGACACTGGTGAGGAGGAGAGAGTCCTTGTTAAACTTTGACACAAAGTAGCCTGTGATAAATAGCACAATATGTTTCATCTGAGTATGTTATAGTCAAAATAATCCATACATTATGCTTTTTTTACTCAAATACAAGTTGTATGAGCTCAGGTCAATGAGGCCTGCAGGCCATAAATAGCAAATAGAAGTTCAAAACGTGTAATGTTCACAAGAACTTAAGTTGATAAAAAGATCTAAAACAACATTAGGTGATAATATATGTATCATTATGGATGTATTATCAGCTATAATGGGGCGGTCATTTTGGACCGGGAACACAGAATTAATTAACATGAAACGAACACAAAAGGAGGGTTAATGACATTCTCCGCGACATGTTGAACCGGTTCATCATCGTCTACCTCGACCATATCCTCGTATTCTTCGTCGCCCAAGAACACAGGTCCTCCAGCTCCTCCTGGAATTCTATCGCTCCACCTTCTTCTTCTTTGGTTACATCATCACTGAGGGGAACAGATGGATCCCGGAAAGGTGAGAGCGGTGGTGGATTGGCCTCAATCTACGTCCAGAGTGCAGCTGCAATGCTTCCTGGGATTTGCCAAATTTTATTACATCTTTATTTCGGGGTTACAGTACCCCGGCTTCCTGTCTGCACTCACCTCTCCGTTCCGTTAACGTGGACCCCAGCTGCTGACCGGGCGTTCTTGGACCTCAAACATCGCTTCACCACAGCTTTAATAGTTCATCCTGACCTGTCCCTTCATAGTGGAGGCCGACCCTTTTTTTATTAATAAAAAAAAATAAAAATTAAGGGGTGGATCAGATTAATATTGCAAAAGATTGTTGCTTCCATCAATGTAATTGTCTGCATCATTTCCAATCCCCCATATATATATTTTTTTGTAAATATATATATCCACATACATACACACATGCATACATATACACATATATACATATACATACCTATATAGACATACATATACACATATATACATATACATACCTATATATATATACATATACACATATATACATATACATACCTATATAGATATACATATACACATATATACATATACATACCTATATAGATATACATATACACATATATACATATACATACCTATATAGATATACATATATACATATATACATAGACATACCTATATAGATATACATATACACATATATACATATACATACCTATATAGATATACATATACACATATATACATATACATACCTATATAGATATACATATACACATATATACATATACATACCTATATAGATATACATATACACATATATACATATATATACCTATATAGATATACATATACACATACACATATATACATATACATACCTATATAGATATACATATACACATATATACATACCTATATAGATATACATATACACATATATACATATACATACCTATATAGATATAGATATACATATACACATATATACATACACATACCTATATAGACATACATATACACATATATACATATACATACCTATATAGACATACATACTTTTTTAGAATATACCTTTCTTATTATTCCCCAAACCCTACCACCCTTCCCCCAATTGGAGTAAACTAATAAACAATAACACTTAGGCTTCTACCTTCAGTTTATACACATTTTACAGACACAATCTATTTTACAATAGTTATATTTTGTTTGTTTTTACTCCTTCCTCTATTTCTGATGTCCATCCAGTTTGATTTCTATTTGTAACTGTATTATTTCACAATAGTTCTGAACCTATATACATTTTACAGACCGTGTATGTTTTACATTGGTTATCTTGTTATTAGTCCCACCCTTCAGCTCCATTCAACCCCTCCCATCTATCTCTCAACACCATCCATTTTGGATTTCTATTGGCCATATATTTTTCAACTGTGCTGTGACGCTTCACAGAAGTACTGAACCTTTCTATTCTCATAGCTTCTACAGATTGTAAATTAAAAATAAATATTTTTGCTAAAATAATTATTATATTATTGATTGATTTGACTATGGCTTTTCAAATCACCCAGTGATCTGGGTGCTATCTGCAGTGTTAGTTCTAGGCAAATGTTGCAATTCTTCAGCCATTCCTAGATCTGTGACCAAAAACGAGCGACATATGGACAATAGCAAAATAAATGATCTAGTGACTCTGCCTCCTCACAGTAAAATCTGCAGAGCTAGGAAGATTGTATCCCCCATATATGTAACATTCTATTGGTTGCAAGAATTTTGTATATTCATTTAAATTGAAAAATGTGAAGTTTTGAATCCGGCGTTGTTTTGCATATCAATTCATGAACAATGTGCCATGGAATGGGTACATAGAAAATTTCTTCCCAACTATTTTGCAATGTATATGGCACAGCTGTCAGTTTTTTGGTCCTTAAATGAAATTGGTGAATGTTTTTATTTATCACACTTTTTTTTAACCATTTATGTTCTTTAAAACAGGGCCAACATACAAGTTCCTTACTTTTTTCCCATTCTACTTGCCTCTTCCATTTTTGTGGTAATGCTGCAATTAATTGCTTGTAATTTTGGGTAGAGCAGACATTTCCATATGTCTGTGTTAGCTGCATGTGTGACATAACTCCACCAGTCCTATTTATGATATCATTCACAAAATTATACCTTTTTTTTTTTTTTTTTTCTTCTAAAAATATGTTTTTTTTAATCAATTAGTATATTCGAGTTTAACCATAATATTTGTTGTATTATTTGTTCAGTCTTTTCAGGTGGATTAAACTGAAATTGCAACCAACTTTCTGAGGCTTGTTTAGATTATTTACTTTTCAAACCACTGAAAGTGAGCAGGTGTAATCTGAATAAAGGGAAAAAGGCAATTCTTGAACATAGGATGAGACATTCCTACCAATTTACTAGAAAACCAGTTTGGATTTAAGTATAACTTTTATATGACTGAAGCCTTTAGTGAGAGGTCTAACGCTTTAACCTCTAATTCCTCCCAAACCCGGATCCGGGAGCACCCCCATCAGTAAAAAAGCTGACTAGCATAGCCTAGCATAGCGTCACAAGTAAATACTAGCATCTAAATATCATTAAATCACAAGTCCAAGACACCAGATGAAAGATACACATCTTGTGAATCCAGCCATCATTTCTGATTTTTAAAATGTTTTACAGGGAAGACACAATATGTAAATCTATTAGCTAACCACGTTAGCAAAAGACACCACTTTTCTTACTCCACCATTTTTTTACTGCATCAGTAGCTATCACAAATTCGACCAAATAAAGATATAAATAGCCACTAACCAAGAAACAACTTCATCAGATGACAGTCTGATAACATATTTATTGTATAGCATATGTTTTGTTAGAAAAATGTGCATATTTCAGGTATAAATCATAGTTTACCATTGCAGCCACCATCACAACTCTCACCAAAGCAACTAGAATAACTACAGAGACCATCGTGTATTACCTAATTACTCATCATAAAACATTTCTTAAAAATACACAGCATACAGCAAATGAAAGACACAGATCTTGTGAATCCAGCCAATATTTCAGATTTTCTAAGTGTTTTACAGCGAAAACACAATATAGCGTTATATTAGCTTACCACAATAGCAAACATCACAACAGCATTGATTCAAGCCAAAAATAGCGATAACGTATAAACCACCAAAATATATAAATTTTTTCACTAACCTTCTCAGAATTCTTCAGATGACAGTCCTATAACATCATATTACACAATGCATATAGAGTTTGTTCGAAAATGTGCATATTTAGCGGCACAAATCGTGGTTATACAATGTGATTAGTGGCCAAAACTTCAAGCAATCTGTCCGGCGCCATCTTGGAGAGGCACCTAATCTAATCGAAAACTATTCATAAACTTGACTAAAAAATACAGATTGGACAGCAAATGAAAGATAAATTAGTTCTTAATGCAATCGCTGTGTTATATTTTTAAAATTAACATTACTGCGCAATACAGCGTGCGCTAAAGCGAGACCGCACCGAAATTCATGGCGGAATTATTATTTGACATTTGTCAACATAAATACGAATTAACAGCATAAAGACTGCTTACTATTTGCTGAGCTTCCATCAGAATCTTGGGCAAGGTGTCCTTTCTCCAGAACAATCGTCTTTTGGTTGAAAGATGTCCTCTTCTCCTGTCGAAATAGCCGCTAACGTTAGCTATGTGCCGGAAAGGTGTCCAACTCCTGATAGCGCATCACAAAGAAATCCCAGAAAATCGCAATAAACTGATATAAACTGCTATAAGTCGGTTTAAATTAACTACCTTGTGATGTCTTTAACAACTATAACGAATAAAAACATGACCAGAGATACAGAACTGCTAAAACGAAAGCTTTGCAGGACGCCATTGTGATGTCCCTCTTGCGCCAGGCGCCCCGTTGAAAAGAACGGTACTTCCGTTCCACGGTCTTATATAGGGCCCCAGATGGTGCAATCCACTCCATTCAAATTCTCACCGCTTACTGACATCTAGAGGAAGGCGTATGCAGTGCATGTAGCCCCGTAGCTTGCATGGGGACTTATAAACTGACCTCAGAACAGGGACCTCGATTTCAGAAATCTCACTTCCTGACAGGAAATGTGCTGCAGAATGAGTTCTGTTTCACTCAGAGAAATAATTCAAACGGTTTTAGAAACTAGAGAGTGTTTTCTATCCAATAGTAATAATAATATGCATATTGTACGAGCAAGAATTGAGTACGAGGCAGTTTAATTTGGGAACGTAATTATTACAAAGTCGAAATGGCGCCCACCTATTGACAAGAAGTTTTAACCTGTTTGGGCTGCAGGGGCAGTATTGAGTAGCCGGATAAAAGGTGCCCATTTCAAACGGCCTCGTACTCAATTCTTGCTCGTACAATATGCATATTATCATTACTATTGGATAGAAAACACTCTCTAGTTTCTAAAACCGTTTGAATTATATCTGTGAGTAAAACAGAACTCATTTTGCAGCAAACTTCCTGACAGGAAGTGGAAAATCTGAAATCGATGCTCTGTTCTAGGGCCTGCCTATAAATGTCCTTGATATATATCAGTATACATGCACTTCATACGTCTTCCACTAGATGTCGACAGGCAGTGAGAGAAGAAATGGAGTGTATAACTTGATCTGTGGTCGAATAAATGCTCTTTGTATGACGTGTCACCAGTTTCCTGTTTTCTGGAGAGCGCGTGAAGGGACCTGGTTTTGCCTTCTGTACAGCTGTCGTTATAGACGACTAATATCTCCGGCTTTGATTTTATTTGATACATGTGACAATATCATCGTAAAGTATGTTTTTTCAATATAGTTTTATTAGATTATTGAAATTTTTTCGGGACGTTAGGCGTGTTGCTTTGTCTGCGTATGTTCAGGAAGGAGAGCTTCGCGCCACTTTGCTAGCTTTCCGTGCTAATTGACTGGAGAAGAGGACATTGTAAATCCAAACAACGATTGTTCTGGACAAAGGACCCCTTGTACAACATTCTGATGGAAGATCGTCAAAAGTAGGACCCATTTTATGATGTTATTTCATATATCTGTCGAACATGTTGTACTAGTAGTTTGCGGCCAGGTTTTGGGCACGCTCTCGCCATAACGTAAACTGCATATCGTAATGAAGTTATTTTTAGAATTCTAACACGGCGATTGCATTAAGAACTAGTGTATCTATCATTTCCTATACAACATGTATTTTTTAGTTATGTTTATGAATAGTTATTTGGTCAGAATATGTGAGTGCCAGAAAAATATCCGGACGTTGTGGGAAAAAGATGCTACGTTAGCACAATGTATAACCACTGATTTCAGCTCTAAATATGCACATTTTCGAACAAAACATAAGTGTATGTATAACCTGATGTTATAGGACTGTCATCTGATGAAGCTTATCAAGGTTAGTCAAAAATTATATATCTTTTGCTGGTTTGTTACGATCGCTAACTTTTGCTGCTGGGGAATGGCTTGTGTTTCTGGCTATTGTGGTAAGCTAATATAATGCTATATTGTGTTTTCGCTGTAAAACACTTAAGAAATCGGAAATATTGGCTGGAATCACAAGATGCCTGTCTTTCATTTGCTGTACACCATGTATTTTTCAGAAATGTTTTATGATGAGTATTTAGGTATTTGACGTTGGTGTCTGTAATTACTCTGGCTGCTTCGGTGCCATTTCTGACGGTAGCTGTGATGGTAGCTGCAATGTAAAACTGATTTATAGCTCAAATATGCACATTTTTCAAACAAAACATAGATTTATTGAATAACATGTTATAAGACTGTCATCTGATGAAGTTGTTTCTTGGTTAGTTTGGTTAGTTCTTGGTTAGTTAGGTTGGTTTTGTGCATGCTACCTGTGCTGTGAAAAATGTCTGTCCTTTTTTGTATTTGGTGGTGAGCTAACATAAATATACGTGGTGTTTTCGCTGTAAAACATTTTAAAAATCGGACATGTTGGCTGGATTCACAAGATGTTTATATTTCAAATGCTGTATTGGACTTGTTAATGTGTGAAAGTTAAATATTTCTAAAAAATATATTTTGAATTTCGCGCCCTGCACTTGAAGTGGCTGTTGTCATATTGTGCCCGGCTTCGGGCTTGCAGCCAGAAGAAGTTAATATTTAATCATTTCTGCCCTCCGAATATATACTTGTTATATAAATAGGCCCTTTTAATTTTGTCTGGCGTGCCATTCCAAATAAAATTGAATAATTTTTGTTCATATAATTTAAAAAGCAGGTCACTAGGTGTAGGCAAAACCATAAGCAAATAGATAAACTGTGATATGACTAAAGTGTTAATCAGGGTGATTTTTCCACAAATAGACAGGTAATTTCCTTTCCATGGTAGCAAGATCTTCTCTTTTTTTGCTAACTTTCTATAAAAATGTATTGGAGTGAGATCATTTCTTTCTTTTGGGATTTGTATACCGAGTATGTCCACATCTCCGTCAGACCATTGAATTGGTAAACTACACAGTAGTAAAATTGTACAATTTTGATTTTTTTGTGATCCAAAATGTATCATAATTTGGTTTTAATCCAGAGAGGTTAGAAAAAGTATCTAGATCCTCTATGAGGCCGTGGGGGGATTCAGATTATGGTTTTAAAAGAAAACATCAGCATACAATGACACCTTTGTTTTAAGCCCTGAATTTCTAATGTTTAAGATTATTGTTGGATCTGATTTTAACAGCTAACATTTCAATGGCAATAATAAATAGATATGCCGATAGTGGACAACCTTTTTTTACTCCTCTTGACAGTTTAAAACTTTCTGAGATGTAGCCATTATTTACTATTTTACACCTAGGATTACTATACATGACTTTAACCCATTTTATAAGAGATACCCCAAAGTGAAATATTCTAGGCATTTATATATAAACTCCAGTCATACTTTATCAAAAGCCTTTTCAAAATCAGCTATGAAAACCAGGCCTGGTGTCCCCGATATTTCATAGTGTTCTATTGTTTCCAGTACTTGTCTTATATTATCTCCAATGTATCGTCCATGTAAAAAACCTGTCTGATTAGGATGAATAATATCTGAAAATACTTTTTTTATTATATGTGATAAGCATTTTGCTAGGATTTTTTATCACAACACTGAAGTGTAAGAGGTCTCCAATTTTTTTAAATGGACTGGATCTTTATATATACCACTTGGGTCCTGTTTCAGTAATAATGATATCAGACCTTCTTGTTGCGTGTCTGATAATCTACCGTTTATATAGGAGTGGTTAAAACATGCCAATAATGGTCCTCTGAGTATATCAAAAAAGTTTTGTATACTTCCACTGGTATGCCATCCAGCCCTGGAGTTTTCCCTTCCTTAAAGGCTTTAATAGCATCAAGAAGTTCCTCATCTGTAATTTGGCCTTCACATGAGTCTTTCTGTACAGATGTTAATTTTACGTTATTATTAGGAAAAAAATCCATACAATTAGTTTCAGTTAGTGGAGATGGAGGAGACTGAAACGAAAACATATTCTTAAAGTACTTTACTTCCTCTTTCAAAATATCATTCGGTGAATCATGCATGACTCCATCATTTGTAACAAGTTTCAACAAAAACATTTTGGTAGCATTTCTATATTGAAGATTGAAAAATAATTTGGTGCATTTTTCCCCATATTCCATCCAGTTCGCTTTATTTTTATAATATATTACACTGAATCTTTCTTGAATAAATTTCTCCAATTATTTTTGTTTTTCCTCTAACTTATTCTGAGCCTCTATGGTACCGTTTTTATTGCTATCTAACTGTGCCGTTAGTCCTTCAATTTCCTTTGTTAATATGGACTCTTTTGCTCTGAATTGCTTTTGTTTTATAGATGAGTACTGAATTGCCTCTAGAGGCACATTTAAAAGTGTCCCATACAATACGGGGATCTACTGTACCTATGTTATGTCTGAAAAAGTCAGTTATAAGTTCTTCTGTCCTAGTTCTAAACAATTTATCATCTAGTAGGCTTTGATTACATTTCCAATATCCTCACCCACGTGGAAATTCTGTAAGACTAATATGTATGCCAATTATGTGATGATCCGACCGTATTCTGTCCCCTATCAACTTTTTAAAAACTTTTGGTGCCAGAGAGAATGGCATAAGAAAGTAGTCAAGATGACTAGCTTGATTAAGCCTTCGCCATGTATATCTCACTAGGTCAGGGTATTTTAGTCTCCATATATCCACTAATTGCAATATATCCATGACGTTCATGATTTCCTTAAGTGCCTGAGGGTGATAGTTTGTAGTGTGATTTCTTTTACGGTCCATAGAGGTATTTAAGACCACCATAATAATAGAGTCTAGTGTTGCTTGTAGAGTTGATACATTCTGATATATATTTTCAAAGAATCTTGGATCTTCATTATTTGGACCGTATAGGTTAATAAGCCACATCTGTTTATTGTCCAATAAAATATTTAAAATAATATCTACTATGATGATCTGTTTCGACAATTTGCACATTTGGATCAAAATTGTTAATTAAAAATCATCATCCCTTTTCAATTTCTTCACCCCTCCAGTCCCTTTTCCTCAAAACTTAATCTAAAACTGTTGAATGAGTTTCCTGTAAACAATAGATATTATATTCCTTCTCTTTTAGCCAGGTAAATACCGATCGTCTTTTCTTATTATCTGCTAGGCCATTACAATTATAACTGGCTATAATTATTTCAGCACTTACCATAATGAGACACAACTTTCAATTCTATTTATCAAAATATATGTTTGTAAACGTACCATTAAAAAGTTACATGATGATTGAGTGTCTATATAGCGGTACCATGAAATGTGAATTGCTATTAAGTAAACCTCCAATTGGTCCCCACTATTCCACCCGCTAAAAGCCCTCCAGACCACCCCCGACCCCCTGTATCCCATAGCCCTGAAAAGACGGGGATCCATCCTTGGAAAAGAGTACACAGTGCCATTTACAGAACAGAAGTAGATCAACCGCCAAATGCATTTCCCTCGCCCTCACCTCCATTTGTTTTATATATAGCAATCAACAAAAAAATATCTATATATAATATATATATATATATTTTTTTTTAAATCCTGTTCCTTCATTTCCATAATCCATAATTAGCTATTAATATTTGTGGTAATGTAGGCAATTTACATTTTTTACATTCATGTTAATTATTTACATAATTTACAAATTTACATGATTGCAAGGAATTATTATATTAGCAAACAATTGTTGTGAATCATCCTACATTGTCCCATATGATATGTATATGTAAAATATGTTCCATATTTTATTCCTTCACAACAGTTGTGGGATACGCACAAACATACTCAACCCTTTCCCCCCACACAACCATAAGCTCACATTCCCAACAGTTGCACCATCCCAGAGCCCAACTCCAGAAAGGTCCTGATTTATAAATGCATATACAGTTGCAGCTGTATGAGAAGTCCTGCAAAACTGTGCAGAAAATATGGGCAGAAATGGAGAGGTTTTATTAACCATTGTTACGTACTAGATGATGGAGGTCAAATGTACACCTTTTCCCTGAAACACCCACAACACGGTCCCCCCGTATTGACCATATTCCCAAGCATCTCCATGCAGTCAGACTTTTGATTTTGTGCCACCAGGGCCACAATAATATGCCCCTCTCTGAATGTCTGAGTGTGACCCCCCTCCCCATGGGTTACTGCAGCTAGTGTTGCCAGCACTGCCACTGCCTGGGTGGGGGCACCCCACCCCCCTCCCCATGGGTTACTGCAGCTAGTGTTGCCAGCACTGCCACTGCCTGGGTGGGGGCACCCCACCCCCCTCCCCATGGGTTACTGCAGCTAGTGTTGCCAGCACTGCCACTGCCTGGGTGGGGGCACCCCACCCCCCTCCCCATGGGTTACTGCAGCTAGTGTTGCCAGCACTGCCACTGCCTGGGTGGGGGCACCCCACCGGAATCCCCACCGGCTAGGTACAAGGCCGCCAAGGTTCTCATTAGCAGCTTTGAGAATTTCCTTGTTTATTATGCTCTCCCTTTAGGGGGCTTTGGCTTTGCAGGACCAACCCTGCCAAGCAGGCTCAGAATCTTGAGGGGGCAGTGCTGCTCTTGGTCTCTGACCGCATTTTGGCTGCATACAGACCGCTTACAGCAGGCCCATAAAACAGTTAGGGACTTCTACTTAGTATCTGGGTCAATCAGGTGGGTGTCTAAGGTATAGGGTTGTGGACCGTTCCATCAATATAGGATCATAAATAAATAAATGAGATATATAATTTATTTGAAAAATGTAGTTCCCCATGATAGGACAATAAATTAATCAAATGTATAAGTGGAGTAGTCTTTGTGTCTCTGCTTATCAAAATATAGTTTATCGACGACGAGAGCTACTCCTTCCCTTTTTCCCTTTTAATCTATTTTCCTTGAAAATTGGATACGGAACTTTACGCCGTTCTGCAATTTCCTTCGGGAACTGGTCATTCATGACAATTCTGGTCCCAGCAAGTCTTTTACCCAGTTTTTACCCAGGCTTTTAACCATTATTTTATCTTTAAATTAAGCAAATTTGGCAACGATTGGGCGTTCATACCTTTGGCCTCTCTGTCCGAAGCGGTGTACATGTTCGAGTTGGATTTTGTCGAGAGCTTCGCGTGGGATCTGAAGCGCTGTAAGGAGGAACTCTCTAACTACAGATTCAGGAACTTCTCCTTCTTTCTCCTGGATACCTGTAAGTACCAGATTCTCTCTCATTGATCTAGTTTGTATGTCCAGTAAGGCTTCTCTCAGAACGATGTTCTCCTTTTTAAGTTAATTCACTTCGGTTTCCATCTTATTGACTGTCCCTTTTAGCTTGTGTGTTTCCTTCTCCAATGCCGCAGCTTTTTCATCACTCATCTCGAGGCCTTCAACTCTTTTATATCCTTACTAATTCAAGTATACCCAGTTTGTCATTTATTGATTTTAACAGATCAGTTTCGACCTTTACCATCCCCGGTGGTGAAAATATTATATCGTCTGTGTCTGTAGAAGAGTCACGTTTACGTTTTGAAATCGGTTCCCCTGTCTCACTCTCCGTCATGTTGAAATAGGTTCCCCTGTCTCACTCTCCGTCATGTTGAAATAGGTTCCCCTGTCTCACTCTCCGTCATGTTGAAATAGGTTCCCCTGTCTCACTCTCCGTCATGTTGAAATAGGTTCCCCTGTCTCACTCTCCGTCATGTTGAAATAGGTTCCCCTGTCTCACTCTCCGTCATGTTGAAATAGGTTCCCCTGTCTCACTCTCCGTCATGTTGAAATAGGTTCCCCTGTCATACTCTCCGTCATGTTGAAATAGGTTCCCCTGTCTCACTCTCCGTCATGTTGAAATAGGTTCCCCTGTCTCACTCTCCGTCATGTTGAAATAGGTTCCCCTTTCTCACTCTCCGTCATGTTGAAATAGGTTCCCCTGTCTCACTCTCCGTCATGTTGAAATAGGTTCCCCTGTCTCACTCTCCGTCATGTTGAAATAGGTTCCCCTGTCTCACTCTCCGTCATGTTTGGGTGTTGCTTGTTTTCGTAATATTTGTCGATAAATGTCCCTAGTCTTAAGATTTGTTTTGTGTAATTATCCAGATTGAAGGTTATTCATCCACAAGATTGTGTAGTCCTAACACTAAGTCTAACTTGCCAATACTGAATATTACGTTTTTATCTTGAGGTGCTCTACATAACTATGTTCACCAGTCCCTTACTTCGGATGTCCCAGCGTTCAGCCCTGTACCTCAAGCTGCATCCCTGCGCCTTAATCTCCCATCGTCTTAATGCTATGGAGAGGAATTACAATGTGGGGAATCGTAAGCTTCTCGCTGTGAATATGGCATTGGAGGAGTGGAGGCACTGGTTGGAGTGGGTTGAACATCCTTTCATTGGACGGATCACTAGAACCCGGAATATCTCCGCACCGCCAAGCGTCTCAATTCCAGGCAAGCTAGGTGGGCCCTGCCTTTCACCCGGTTTAACTTCTCCCTCTCCCGCGATCCAAGAATGTCAAGCCGGATGCACTGTCACGCCGCTATAGCCCCGCGGCTACACACTCGGACCCCGAGACCATCCCACCTTGTGTCTGGAGGCCGCACTCAGCTGGGGAATAGAGAAGCAGGTCCCAGCCGCACCCCGGGGGGTGCCCAGATAACTGGATGTTTGTTCCTAACGCTGTTCTCCCCTTGGTCCCGATCCTCCAGGTTTACTTGCCACATGGGCTCCCGTCGGACCCTGGCCTTTGTTTTTGGTGTCCTAACATGGTCCCTGACGTCTCCACATTCGGCAACGCCTGCGCAAACTGTGTGCAGAATAAGAATGCTCGGCAAGCTCCGGCTGGTCAACCACTTCCTATCCCTCACTGTCCCTGGTCACACATATCCCTAGACTTCGTCACTGTTCTCCCCTGTCTGATGGCAACACCGTCATCCTTACAGTAGTGGAACGGTTTTCCAAGGCCGGCCATTTCATTCCTCTCCCCAAGCTACCCCCAAGCTACCCTGCCAAAGAGACAGCCCGGATCCATGGACTCCCGGTGGACATGGTCTCCAACTGAGGTCCTCAGTTCTGGAAGGCATTCTGCATGCTAATTTGGTTGTTGGACAGCCTGTCCTCCGGGGTCCACCCCCAGTCTAATGGCCAGTTGGAGTGAGCCAATCAGAACCTGGAGATGACTGTTCTCTGCCTCCGCCAACATTATCCACCTGGAGTCAGGAACTTGTGTGGATTGAGTGCGCCCACAACACTCTCCCCTGCCACACTGCCACAGGTCTCTCGCCCTTTGAGTGTTCCCTGGGTTATCAGCCTCCGCTCTTCCCGGAGCAAGAGGAGAGGTCGGCATTCCCAGATGTTCGTCCGCCACTGTCGCCATACCTGGAAGAGAGCCCGGTCGGCTCTTCTGAAGACCACCTCCAGGTATCGACGACAGACCTCCACCAGACCCCGGCTCCCTGCAGACCCCGGCTCCCTGCTATCGTCTCTGGCAGAGGGTATGGCTGTCCACTCGGGATCTGCCCCTCCGGCACAAACTTCCCCCCGTTTAATCGGCCCTTTCCCCATCTCCAAGACTCTTAGCCCCTCTGCTGTTCATCTTCTGTTGCCCTGTACCCTCCGCATACATCAGACTTTCATGTGTCTACGATTAAACCTAAAGTTGAAGTCAGAAGTTTACATTCACTTAGGTTGGATTAATTATTAATATTATTAAAACTTGGTTTCAACCACTCCACAAATTTCTTGTTAACTTCTCTAGGATAGGGGGCAGCATTTTCATGTTTGGATGAAAAGCGTGCCCAGAGTAAACTGCCTCCTACTCAGTCTCAGATGCTAATATATGCATAGTATTATTAGTATTGGATAGAAAACACTCTGAAGTTTCTAAAACTGTTTGAATCATGTCTGTGACTATAACAGAACTTATTTGGCAGGCAAAACCCTGAGGACAAACCATTCAGATTTCTTTTTTTGAGGTCACTCTCTTTTCAATGAGTTTTCATTGGGAATCCAGATGTCTAAGGGACCTTCCTGCAGGTCCTATCGCTTCCACTGGATGTCAACAGTCTTTAGAAATTGGTTGAGGTTTTTCCATTGAGAAATGAAGAAGTAGCCATGTTCAGAATGAGGCTCCAGTAAAGTGTACTGTTTGTTGGAGGCGCGTGACCAGAAAGCATGCTACACATTGTTTTCCTCCGGTATTGAACATAGATCATCCCGTCTTCAATTTTATTGATTATTTACGTAAAAAAATACCTACATTTGTATTACATAAGTAGTTTGAAATGTTTGGACAAAGCTTACAGTTGACTTTTGAGATATTTTGTAGTCACGTTGTGCAAGTTGGAACTGGTGTTTTTCTGGATCAAACGCGCCAAATAAATGGACATTTTGGATACATATCGAAAAGGACCAAAAGTCTTTTGTCATTTGTGATGTTTATGGGACATATATGGCCAACAGAAGAAGCTCGTCAAAGGTAAGGCATGAATTATATCTTTATTTCTGCGTTTTGTGTCGCGCCGGGAGGGTTGAAATATGATCGTCTGTGATTGTTAGCTGTGGTGCTATCCTCAGATAATAGGATTGTTTGCTTTCGCCGTAAAGCATTTTTGAAATCTAACACATTGGCTGGATTCACAACAATTGTAGCTTTCATTTGGTATGTTGAATGTGTGATTTCATGAAAGTTACATTTTTATAGTAATTTATTTGAATTTGGCGCTCTGTATTTTCACTGGATGTTGTCCAAGTGGGACGCTAGCGTCCCACATATCCCAGAGAGGTTTTAACAGACTATAGTTTTGGCAAGTCGGTTGGGACGTCTACTTTGTGCAAGACACAAGTAATTTTTCCAATAATTGTTTACAGACAGATTATTTCACTTATAATTCACTGTATCACAATTCCAGTGGGTCAGACGTTTACATACACTAAGTTGACTGTGCCTTAAAACAGCTTGGAAAATTCCAGAAAAATATGTCATGTCTTTATAAGCTTCTGATAGGCTAATAGACATTGTTTGAATCAATTGGAGGTGTACCTGTGGATGTATTTCAAGGCCTACCTTCAAACTCAGTGCCTCTTTGCTTGACATCATGGGAAAATCAAAAGAAATCAGTCAAGACCTCAGAAAAACAATGGTTCATCTGGTTCATCCTTGGGAGGAATTTCCAAACGCCTGAAGGAACCACGTTCATCTGTACAAACAATAGTATGCAAGTATAAACACCATGGGACCACGCAGACGTCATACTGCTCAGGAAGGAGACGCGTTCTGTCTCCTAGAGACGAATGTACTTTGGTGCAAAAAGTGCAAATCATTCCCAGAACAACAGCAAAGGATCTTGTGAAGATGCTGGAGGAAACAGGCACAAAAGATTCTATATCCACAGTAAAACGAGTCCTATATTGACATAACCTGAAAGGCCACTCAGCAAGGAAGAAGCCACTGCTCCAAAACCGCCATAAAAAAGCCAGACTACGGTTTGCAACTGCACATGGGGACAAAGATCGTACTTTTTTGGGGGGGGAGAAATGTCCTCTGGTCTGATGAAACCAAAATAGAACTGTTTGGCCATAATGACCATCCTTATGTTTGGAGGAAAAAGGGGGAGGGTTGCAAGCTGAATAACATCATCCCAACTGTGAAGCACGGGGGTGGCAGCATCATGTTGTGGGAGTGCTTTGCTGCAGGAGGTACTGGTTCACTTCACAAAATAGAAGCAACATCTCAAGACATCAGTCAAGAAGTTTAAGGTTGGTCGTAAAATGGGTCTTCCAAATGGACAATGATCCCAAGCATACTTCCAAAGTTGTGGCAAAATGGCTTAAGGACAACAAAGTCAAGGTATTGGAGTAACCATCACAAAGCCTTGACCTCAATCATATAGAAAATTTGTGGGCAGAACTGGAAAAGCGTGTGCGAGCAAGGAGGCCTACAAACCTGACGCAGTTACACCAGCTCTGTCATGTGGAATGGGCCAAAATTCACCCAACTTATTGTGAGAAGCTTGTGGAAGGCTCCCCGAAACAGTTGACCCAAGTTAAACAATTTAAAGGCAATGCTACCAAATGCTAATTGAGTGTATGTAAACTTCTGACCCACTGGGAATGTGATGAAAGAAAAAAAAGCTGAAATAAATCATTCCCTCTGCTATTATTCTGACATTTCACATTCTTAAAATAAAGTGGTGATCCTAACTGACCTAAAACAGGGAATTTTTACTAGGATTAAAGGTCAGGAATTGTGAAAAACGGAGTTAAATTGTATTTGGCTAAGATGTATGTAAACTCCCGACTTCAACTGTATGTCTCCGAGCCCTTTGCCGCCTGTTGTTATTTTGAACTCTCTGCATCTGGGTCTTACCCTGAGCCCTGATAGTTCTCTCTCTGTTCTCTCTGTGTTCTCTCTCTTCTCTGCATCTGGGTCTTACCCTGAGCCCTGATAGTTCTCTCTCTGTTCTCTCTGTTCTCTCTCTTCTCTGCATCTGGGTCTTACCCTGAGCCCTGATAGTTCTCTCTCTGTTCTCTGTGTTCTCTCTCTTCTCTGCATCTGGGTCTTACCCTGAGCCCTGATAGTTCTCTCTCTGTTCTCTGTGTTCTCTCTCTTCTCTGCATCTGGGTCTTACCCTGAGCCCTGATAGTTCTCTCTCTGTTCTCTCTGTTCTCTCTCTTCTCTGCATCTGGGTCTTACCCTGAGCCCTGATAGTTCTCTCTCTGTTCTCTGTGTTCTCTCTCTTCTCTGCATCTGGGTCTTACCCTGAGCCCTGATAGTTCTCTCTCTGTTCTCTGTGTTCTCTCTCTTCTCTGCATCTGGGTCTTACCCTGAGCCCTGATAGTTCTCTCTCTGTTCTCTGTGTTCTCTCTCTTCTCTGCATCTGGGTCTTACCCTGAGCCCTGATAGTTCTCTCTCTGTTCTCTCTGTTCTCTCTCTTCTCTGCATCTGGGTCTTACCCTGAGCCCTGATAGTTCTCTCTCTGTTCTCTGTGTTCTCTCTCTTCTCTGCATCTGGGTCTTACCCTGAGCCCTGATAGTTCTCTCTCTGTTCTCTCTGTTCTCTCTCT
This sequence comes from Salvelinus namaycush, assembly GCF_016432855.1. Classification (NCBI taxonomy): domain Eukaryota; kingdom Metazoa; phylum Chordata; class Actinopteri; order Salmoniformes; family Salmonidae; genus Salvelinus; species Salvelinus namaycush. The sequence continues at coordinate 39,072 of NW_024058613.1, forward strand.
TCTCTGCATCTGGGTCTTACCCTGAGCCCTGATAGTTCTCTCTCTGTTCTCTGTGTTCTCTCTCTTCTCTGCATCTGGGTCTTACCCTGAGCCCTGATAGTTCTCTCTCTGTTCTCTGTGTTCTCTCTCTTCTCTGCATCTGGGTCTTACCCTGAGCCCTGATAGTTCTCTCTCTGTTCTCTCTGTTCTCTCTCTTCTCTGCATCTGGGTCTTACCCTGAGCCCTGATAGTTCTCTCTCTGTTCTCTGTGTTCTCTCTCTTCTCTGCATCTGGGTCTTACCCTGAGCCCTGATAGTTCTCTCTCTGTTCTCTGTGTTCTCTCTCTTCTCTGCATCTGGGTCTTACCCTGAGCCCTGATAGTTCTCTCTCTGTTCTCTGTGTTCTCTCTTCTCTGCATCTGGGTCTTACCCTGAGCCCTGATAGTTCTCTCTCTGTTCTCTGTGTTCTCTCTCTTCTCTGCATCTGGGTCTTACCCTGAGCCCTGATAGTTCTCTCTCTGTTCTCTGTGTTCTCTCTCTTCTCTGCATCTGGGTCTTACCCTGAGCCCTGATAGTTCTCTCTCTGTTCTCTGTGTTCTCTGTTCTCTGTGTTCTCTCTCTTCTCTCTGTTCTCTGTGTTCTCTCTTCTCTGTGTTCTCTCTCTTCTCTCTGTTCTCTTTCTTCTCTCTGTTCTCTCTGTTCTCTGTGTTCTCTCTCTTCTCTCTGTTCTCTCTCTTCTCTCTGTTCTCTTTCTTCTCTCTGTTCTCTCTGTTCTCTCTGTTCTCTGTGTTCTCTGTGTTCTCTCTGTTCTCTGTGTTCTCTCTCTTCTCTCTGTTCTCTTTCTTCTCTCTGTTCTCTTTCTTCTCTCTGTTCTGTGTTCTCTGTGTTCTCCTGTTCTCTCTCTTCTCTCTGTTCTCTGTTCTCTCTGTTCTCTGTGTTCTCTCTCTTCTCTCTGTTCTCTTTCTTCTCTCTGTTCTCTCTGTTCTCTGTGTTCTCTTTCTTCTCTCTGTTCTCCCTGTTCTCCCTGTTCTCTGTGTTCTCTGTGTTCTCTTTGTTCTCTCTCTTCTCTCTGTTCTCTGTTCTCCCTGTTCTCTGTGTTCTCTTTGTTCTCTCTGTTCTGTGTTCTCTGTGTTCTCCTGTTCTCTCTCTTCTCTCTGTTCTCTCTGTTCTCTGTGTTCTCTCTCTTCTCCCTGTTCTCTGTGTTCTATGTGTTCTCTTTGTTCTCTCTCTTCTCTCTGTTCTCTCTGTTCTCTCTGTTCTCTGTGTTCCCCCTGTTCTTTCTGTTCTCTGTGTTCTCTGTGTTCTCTCACTTCTCTGTGTTCTCTCTCTTCTCCCTGTTCTCTGTGTTCTCTCTCTTCTCCCTGTTCTCTGTGTTCTCTCTCTTCTCTCTCTTCTCTCTGTTCTCTCTGTTCTCTGTGTTCTCTGTGTTCTCTTTCTTCTCACTGTTCTCACTGTTCTCACTGTTCTCTGTGTTCTCTCTGTTCTCTGTGCTCTCTGTGTTCTCTGTGTTCTCTGTGTTCTCTCTATTCTCTGTGTTCTCTGTGTTCTCTCTGTTCTCTCACTTCTCTGTGTTCTCTCTGTTCTCTGTGTTCTCTGTGTTCTCTGTGTTCTCTCTGTTCTCTCTGTTCTCTGTGTTCTCTGTGTTCTCTGTGTTCTCTCACTTCTCTGTGTTCTCTCTGTTCTCTGTGTTCTCTGTGTTCTCTGTGTTCTCTGTGTTCTCTGTGTTCTCTCACTTCTCTGTGTTCTCTCTGTTCTCTGTGTTCTCTGTGTTCTCTGTGTTCTCTCTGTTCTCTCTGTTCTCTGTGTTCTCTGTGTTCTCTCTGTTCTCTCACTTCTCTGTGTTCTCTGTGTTCTCTCTGTTCTCTCTGTTCTCTGTGTTCTCTGTGTTCTCTCTGTTCTCTCACTTCTCTGTGTTCTTTCTGTTCTCTGTGTTCTCTCTGTTCTCTGTGTTCTCTCTGTTCTCTCACTTCTCTGTGTTCTCTTTGTTCTCTTTGTTCCGTGGCAGCGGAGATGAGTAGGAGTCTTTAGCTCCTGATTGTAGAACATTAGTTAGTGCCACTAATCCTTCTTCTCCACGTAATTGTCTAACGTGTCAGCTTGGACACTTCCCCTGTGGAATGGGCTTACTGGGAAGAGAGAGCTTTATGAATCTGGATATAGAAAGGGCTTGGACACTTCCCCTGTGGAAAGGGCTGACTGGGAAGAGAGAGCTTTATGAATCTGGATATAGAAAGGGCTGACTGGGAAGAGAGAGCTTTATGAATCTGGATATAGAAAGGGCTTACTGGGAAGAGAGAGCTTTATGAATCTGGATACTGAAAGGGCTTACTGGGAAGAGAGAGCTTTATGAATCTGGATACTGAAAGGGCTTACTGGGAAGAGAGAGCTTTATGAATCTGGATACTGAAAGGGCTTACTGGGAAGAGAGAGCTTTATGAATCTGGATACTGAAAGGGCTTACTGGGAAGAGAGAGCTTTATGAATCTGGATACTGAAAGGGCTTACTGGGAAGAGAGAGCTTTATGAATCTGGATACTGAAAGGGCTTACTGGAAAGAGAGAGCTTTATGAATCTGGATACTGAAAGGGCTTACTGGGAAGAGAGAGCTTTATGAATCTGGATACTGAAAGGGCTTACTGGGAAGAGAGAGATTTATGAATCTGGATACTGAAAGGGCTTACTGGGAAGAGAGAGCTTTATGAATCTGGATACTGAAAGGGCTTACTGGGAAGAGAGAGCTTTATGAATCTGGATACTGAAAGGGCTTACTGGGAAGAGAGAGCTTTATGAATCTGGATACTGAAAGGGCTTACTGGGAAGAGAGAGCTTTATGAATCTGTATACTGAAAGGGCTTACTGGGAAGAGAGAACTTTATGAATCTGGATACTGAAAGGGCTTACTGGGAAGAGAGAGCTTTATGAATCTGGATACTGAAAGGGCTTACTGGGAAGAGAGAGCTTTATGAATCTGGATACTGAAATGACTCCTGTCCTGAAGGCTGGGAGCTTCAACTCTACTGTTTCTAGGATTCATCAGTCATTGTTGTTGTTGTCTCTATTAATCATGTGTCAACTTGCTCACATTTTAGTTTCGCTTAGTTAAATTCTCTAGATTCTATACTTACTTCAATCTCACACAGGAAACAAATTCACAGATGGACAATTTCTGGACCCATCATTGAATATCTTAAATAGTAGAACATAATTTAAAAAATGAAATGTAAATGTTTTAAAATGTTTTTCTTCCTCTCTTCTTCCTGTCTTTGTATTTACCGGTCATTCAAGTCCAGGATGTTCACATATGATCAGATGTTAATTATAATTTCCTCTCGAACTCCAACCCAGACAATTATTGGACACAGCTTCATGTACATCATGCACTATAGGTTGGCCACACAGGGCCCTTGTTAGTGGCCTGGGTGGTCTAGTAATCTGGGAACTTGTTAGCTTCACCAGGAAATGACATGACTTCCTGCCAGGCTGGCTACCTGATGATTGGCTACCTGCTGATGTCTCTCACCTGCACAATCAGCTACGCTCAGCCTAGAGCTCAAATAACTACAAAGAGGTAGTGGCAGGACAGGGGACTAGCCCTTTACTTTGTGTTCCCCCTGTTCCCTATGTTCTCTCTGTTCTCTCTGTTCTCTCTCTGTTCTCTGTGTTCTCTCTGTTCTCTCTGTTCTCTCTGTTCTCTCTGCTCTCTCTGCTCTCTCTGCTCTCTCTGTTCTCTCTGTTCTCTCTGTTCTCTCTGTTCCCTCTGTTCTCTCTGTTCCCTCTGTTCTCTCTGTTCCCTCTGTTCTCTCTGTTCTCTCTGTTCCCTCTGTTCTCTCTGTTCTCTCTGTTCCCTCTGTTCTCTCTGTTCTCTCTGTTCTCTCTGTTCTCTCTGTTCTCTCTGTTCTCTTGTTCCCCCTGTTCTCTCTGTTATCTCTGTTCCCTGTGTTCTCTCTGTTCTCTCTGTTATCTCTGTTCCCGATGTTCCCTCTGTTCTCTCTGTTCTCTCTGTTCTCTCTGTTCTCTCTGTTCTCTCTGTTCCCTCTGTTCCCTCTGTTCTCTCTGTTCTCTCTGTTCTCTGTGTTCTCTGTGTTCTCTGTGTTCTCTCTGTTCTCTCTGTTCTCTGTGTTCTCTGTGTTCTCTGTGTTCTCTCTGTTCTCTCTGTTCCCTCTGTTCTCTGTGTTCTCTCTTTGCCATGTTTTTTAATATATATTTTTAGTGATATTCTGATTATTATTTGTTTAATTAGATTTAGGTTCACAGCTAGTCTACAACCCAATAGTGTGGGTTACCTGTGTTACTTTTTATTATTTTATAGAAAATGTCTAGAAAATTCACAGATTTTGCACCAACCTATAGTCAGACCAGGACATGGAGGAGAGCTGTCTGTAATCAGACCAGGACATGGAGGAGAGCTGTCTGTATCTATAGTCAGACCAGGACATGGAGGAGAGCTGTCTGTATCTGTAATCAGACCAGGACATGGAGGAGAGCTGTCTGTATCTATAGTCAGACCAGGACATGGAGGAGAGCTGTCTGTATCTGTAGTCAGACCAGGACATGGAGGAGAGCTGTCTGTATCTGTAGTCAGACCAGGACATGGAGGAGAGCTGTCTGTAGTCAGACCAGGACATGGAGGAGAGCTGTCTGGATCTATAGTCAGACCAGGACATGGAGGAGAGCTGTCTGTATCTGTAGTCAGACCAGGACATGGAGGAGAGCTGTCTGTATCTACAGTCAGACCAGGACATGGAGGAGAGCTGTCTGTATCTATAGTCAGACCAGGACATGGAGGAGAGCTGTCTGTATCTGTAGTCAGACCAGGACATGGAGGAGAGCTGTCTGTAATCAGACCAGGACATGGAGGAGAGCTGTCTGTATCTATAGTCAGACCAGGACATGGAGGAGAGCTGTCTGTATCTATAGTCAGACCAGGACATGGAGGAGAGCTGTCTGTAATCAGACCAGGACATGGAGGAGAGCTGTCTGTATCTGTAGTCAGACCAGGACATGGAGGAGAGCTGTCTGTATCTGTAGTCAGACCAGGACGTGGAGGAGAGCTGTCTGTAGTCAGACCAGGACATGGAGGAGAGCTGTCTGTATCTATAGTCAGACCAGGACATGGAGGAGAGCTGTCTGTATCTATAGTCAGACCAGGACATGGAGGAGAGCTGTCTGTATCTGTAGTCAGACCAGGACATGGAGGAGAGCTGTCTGTATCTGTAGTCAGACCAGGACATGGAGGAGAGCTGTCTGTATCTGTAGTCAGACCAGGACGTGGAGGAGAGCTGTCTGTAGTCAGACCAGGACATGGAGGAGAGCTGTCTGTATCTATAGTCAGACCAGGACATGGAGGAGAGCTGTCTGTATCTATAGTCAGACCAGGACATGGAGGAGAGCTGTCTGTATCTGTAGTCAGACCAGGACATGGAGGAGAGCTGTCTGTATCTGTAGTCAGACCAGGACATGGAGGAGAGCTGTCTGTATCTGTAGTCAGACCAGGACATGGAGGAGAGCTGTCTGCATCTATAGTCAGACCAGGATATGGAGGAGAGCTGTCTGTATCTATAGTCAGACCAGGACATGGAGGAGAGCTGTCTGTATCTATAGTCAGACCAGGACATGGAGGAGAGCTGTCTGTAGTCAGACCAGGACATGGAGGAGAGCTGTCTGTATCTATAGTCAGACCAGGACATGGAGGAGAGCTGTCTGTATCTATAGTCAGACCAGGACATGGAGGAGAGCTGTCTGTATCTATAGTCAGACCAGGACATGGAGGAGAGCTGTCTGTATCTGTAGTCAGACCAGGACATGGAGGAGAGCTGTCTGTATCTATAGTCAGACCAGGACATGGTGGAGAGCTGTCTGTAATCAGACCAGGACATGGAGGAGAGCTGTTTGTAGTCAGACCAGGATATGGAGGAGAGCTGTCTGTATCTGTAGTCAGACCAGGATATGGAGGAGAGCTGTCTGTATCTGTAGTCAGACCAGGACATGGAGGAGAGCTGTCTGTATCTGTAGTCAGACCAGGACATGGAGGGGAGCTGTCTGTATCTGTAGTCAGACCAGGACGTGGAGGAGAGCTGTCTGTATCTATAGTCAGACCAGGATATGGAGGAGAGCTGTCTGTATCTACAGTCAGACCAGGACATGGAGGAGAGCTGTCTGTATCTGTAGTCAGACCAGGACGTGGAGGAGAGCTGTCTGTATCTATAGTCAGACCAGGACATGGAGGAGAGCTGTCTGTATCTGTAGTCAGACCAGGACATGGAGGAGAGCTGTCTGTATCTATAGTCAGACCAGGACATGGAGGAGAGCTGTCTGTATCTATAGTCAGACCAGGACATGGAGGAGAGCTGTCTGTATCTATAGTCAGACCAGGACATGGAGGAGAGCTGTCTGTATCTGTAGTCAGACCAGGACATGGAGGAGAGCTGTCTGTATCTGTAGTCAGACCAGGACATGGAGGAGAGCTGTCTGTATCTGTATTGAGGACACAACATCCAAGTGGGGGAGGTGAATATAGACTCATGTGAATGACTGTTCTGTGTTTAAGGCGTTTATTACACTGAGTGAGTCATGGCTATTTCTGTAAAGCCTCTGTCACTAAGGGTCATTCTCTAACGTTCATGTCAGACCAAAGACATCACAGCAGTATTCCCTTTATTAAGCTTCATTTACTCCTATGATATTTAAATTTAAAAAAATTGAACAAGTAATATTCTGTCCTCACATGGAATCATGCTGAAACAGGCAACCATGAGACAGGGGACAGGGGGACGTGCAGAGGGTTTACCAGTAGAGCAACCATGAGACAGGGGACGGGGGGACGTGCAGAGGGTTTACCAGTAGAGCAACCATGAGAAAGGGGGACGGGGGGACGTGCAGAGGGTTTACCAGTAGAGCAACCATGAGACAGGGGACGGGGGGACGTGCAGAGGGTTTACCAGTAGAGCAACCATGAGAAAGGGGGACGGGGGGACGTGCAGAGGGTTTACCAGTAGAGCAACCATGAGACAGGGGACGGGGGGACGTGCAGAGGGTTTACCAGTAGAGCAACCATGAGACAGGGGACGGGGGGACGTGCAGAGGGTTTACCAGTAGAGCAACCATGAGACAGGGGACGGGGGGACGTGCAGAGGGTTTACCAGTAGAGCAACCATGAGACAGGGGACGGGGGGCGTGCAGAGGGTTTACCAGTAGAGCAACCATGAGACAGGGGACGGGGGGACGTGCAGAGGGTTTACCAGTAGATCAACCACGAGAAAGGGGACAAAGGGGACGTGCAGAGGGTTTACCAGTAGAGCAACCACGAGAAAGGGGACGGGGGGACGTGCAGAGGGTTTACCAGTAGAGCAACCATGAGAAAGGGGACGGGGGGACGTGCAGAGGGTTTACCAGTAGAGCAACCATGAGAAAGGGGACAGGGGGACGTGCAGAGGGTTTACCAGTAGAGCAACCATGAGAAAGGGGACAGGGGGACGTGCAGAGGGTTTACCAGTAGAGCAACCATGAGAAAGGGGGACGTGCAGAGGGTTTACCAGTAGAGCAACCATGAGAAAGGGGACGGGGGGACGTGCAGAGGGTTTACCAGTAGAGCAACCATGAGAAAGGGGACAGGGGGACGTGCAGAGGGTTTACCAGTAGAGCAACCATGAGAAAGGGGACAGGGGGACGTGCAGAGGGTTTACCAGTAGAGCAACCATGAGAAAGGGGGACGTGCAGAGGGTTTACCAGTAGAGCAACCATGAGAAAGGGGACAGGGGGACGTGCAGAGGGTTTACCAGTAGAGCAACCATGAGAAAGGGGACGGGGGGACGTGCAGAGGGTTTACCAGTAGAGCAACCATGAGAAAGGGGACAGGGGGACGTGCAGAGGGTTTACCAGTAGAGCAACCATGAGAAAGGGGACAGGGGGACGTGCAGAGGGTTTACCAGTAGAGCAACCATGAGAAAGGGGACAGGGGGACGTGCAGAGGGTTTACCAGTAGAGCAACCATGAGAAAGGGGACAGGGGGACGTGCAGAGGGTTTACCAGTAGAGCAACCATGAGACAGGGGACAGGGGGACGTGCAGAGGGTTTACCAGTAGAGCAACCATGAGAAAGGGGGACGTGCAGAGGGTTTACCAGTAGAGCAACCATGAGAAAGGGGACGGGGGGACGTGCAGAGGGTTTACCAGTAGAGCAACCATGAGAAAGGGGACAGGGGGACGTGCAGAGGGTTTACCAGTAGAGCAACCATGAGAAAGGGGACAGGGGGACGTGCAGAGGGTTTACCAGTAGAGCAACCACGAGAAAGGGGACAGGGGGACGTGCAGAGGGTTTACCAGTAGAGCAACCATGAGAAAGGGGACAGGGGGACGTGCAGAGGGTTTACCAGTAGAGCAACCATGAGAAAGGGGACGGGGGGACGTGCAGAGGGTTTACCAGTAGAGCAACCATGAGAAAGGGGACAGGGGGACGTGCAGAGGGTTTACCAGTAGAGCAACCATGAGACAGGGGACAGGGGGACGTGCAGAGGGTTTACCAGTAGAGCAACCATGAGAAAGGGGACGGGGGGACGTGCAGAGGGTTTACCAGTAGAGCAACCATGAGAAAGGGGACGGGGGACGTGCAGAGGGTTTACCAGTAGAGCTACCATGAGAAAGGGGACAGGGGGACGTGCAGAGGGTTTACCAGTAGAGCAACCATGAGAAAGGGGACAGGGGGACGTGCAGAGGGTTTACCAGTAGAGCAACCATGAGAAAGGGGACGGGGGACGTGCAGAGGGTTTACCAGTAGAGCAACCATGAGAAAGGGGACAAGGGGACGTGCAGAGGGTTTACCAGTAGAGCAACCATGAGAAAGGGGACAGGGGGACGTGCAGAGGGTTTAACAGTAGAGCAACCATGAGAAATGGGACGGGGGGACGTGCAGAGGGTTTACCAGTAGAGCAACCATGAGAAAGGGGACGGGGGGACGTGCAGAGGGTTTACCAGTAGAGCAACCATGAGAAAGGGGGACGTGCAGAGGGTTTACCAGTAGAGCAACCATGAGAAAGGGGACAGGGGGACGTGCAGAGGGTTTACCAGTAGAGCAACCATGAGAAAGGGGACAGGGGGACGTGCAGAGGGTTTACCAGTAGAGCAACCATGAGACAGGGGACGGGGGGACGTGCAGAGGGTTTACCAGTAGAGCAACCATGAGAAAGGGGGACGTGCAGAGGGTTTACCAGTAGAGCAACCATGAGAAAGGGGACAGGGGGACGTGCAGAGGGTTTACCAGTAGAGCAACCATGAGAAAGGGGACAGGGGGACGTGCAGAGGGTTTACCAGTAGAGCAACTTGGTAGAGGAATACATGGTTTGACACATTAACCTATTCAGATATGTAGCCTGCAGTACAAAGCACTGCAGCAATTTCACAATGTATTACCTTGGGGGAACAAATATTTAGACTGAAACAATGTATTACCTTGGGGGAACAAGTGTTTATACTGCAACAGATCTTAAAACTGCACCCAGGCTAGTGAGGGCACTCTGTCTTTTGAAACTAGTTTTTAAAACACCACTGGCTTCCAAGTCCTTCGAACCCCAGCCAGCCAGAGAAAAAGAGCCAAAGAGCGAGAGAGAGAGAGAGAGAGAGAGAGAGAGAGAGAGAGAGAGAGAGAGAGAGAGAGAGAGAGAGAGAGAGAGACAGAGAGAGAGAGAGACTTTAAAAAATATAGATTTAGAGTTAGTTAAACTTGGATTTTTTGTCAGGAACACATACAGGATGCTACCCTCTACAACATAACCCTAAATTCAAATCAAAACTCAAAACCTACAACCTGATTTTGGACGGAATTACGGAATCACCTGAAAGATTCACAACTACCAATGATTATTACACAGCAAATTCTCTGGAAAACAACAGTAACCTGAAAACACCACCCAACCTGGAACTGAGTGAGTAATGTTTAGTCTGAAACTATATTCTATTGCCAAAAGCCAAGAAGAAAAATACATGACATTACTTTATAAGCATTGAATGAAACATAATTGCCAAGCTTGATACAGCTTCAACTAGCACTGACGTGTCAAGTGAGAGGTGTCAAAGACCATTAGCCCAACAATGGCAGGAGAGTCGAATAGTCTACCCCAACCAAATGGAGAGGCCTTAGAAGCTCCCTCCTGCTGTTCAGAGGTAATTAAAATACAGTACCCTGGGAGTGTAAAGAATGACAAGGCAAGAAAAGAGCACAAAATGAAGCTCCTTATGGAAAATCAAGAGACACTTTTTGCTGACTATTACAAAAATGGGAACATCAGCAACCTTATCTTCCACACAAACCATCCCCTGGCATGGCACAGTGCTATATTAGCACACTACCCCTCTGTTAAGAGAGGGGGGGTTAACGAGGGGTGGAAACTCAGGATACTTGACAACGAGGACGAGGAGTCAGCTAATATAAATCTCTATAAGTCTGGAACAGTATTGGTACAGGGCAACCCCAAACAGTTTCAGCTGGACTTTCACCTAATCAAAGAATTAGCCCAGCAGGAGAAGCTCTCCCTTGATAAAGATACCCCCACCCCAAGCGGGTCAGACCAAAACTCTTCATCATATAACCCCACAGACGAGCAACCCTCAGCAGACAGTCAACCTCCCAGTACAGAGCACTTCTCCCTCATTGAAATGAAGGATAAATTCACCCAGCTGGAGGTAAGGCAGGTTGAGCTGGAACAGCAGGTGATTACACTCCAGTCAGCACAGACCCAGACAACAGTCCAGCACAACAACACCCCCTTAACCAGACCAGGAGAGCTGGAGGTGGAGAGAGACACATCTGGACTCTGGACAGTTAAGAGACAACTTCAACTGGAGAAAGAGCAGAAGCAGGAGCAGGAGCAGAACAGAGCACTAGAGGAGAGGATCAGACTGCTGGAGGAGAGGGAGAGGGGGATGGAGGAGAGGATCAGACTGCTGGAGGAGAGGTTGAGGGGGATGGCATGTGACAGAGAACAACCCACTAGGGAGGTGGCCATCCCCACAGAGAAGCCAGCAGAACAGCCCACCTTATCACCCGACAAAAGTCTCGACACCACAGCAGAACAGTCCACACCAGACCCTGACCATAGAGTCAACATCACAGCAGAAACAGACAAAAGAAAAACCCCAAGCCCAGCAGCTCTCACCCCCCCTGAGCACCCCCCCTGTCAGCCACCCTGATAGCCCTCCTGACAACCCCCCCACACCCACTGAGGACAAACACAAGACACAGATTTTTCTCCTTATGGACTCAAATGGGAAATTTATAGAAGAAAAAAAACTTTTTCCCAAACACAGTGTGTCTAAACTCTGGTGTCCAAACACCCAGTGCGCCCTAGACCTTCTGTCTGAGGACAAACTAGGCTCACCTAGCCACATAATAATACACACAGGCACAAACGACCTGAGAGCACAGCAGGAAAGGGTGGCCACAGCACTGAAGGGAGTGATTGAAAAAGCTTCTTCTACTTTCCCCAATGCACAAGTGGTTATCTCCACCCTGCTACCACGAAAAGACTTCCACCCTGCTACAATACAGCGGGTAAACGCAAGCATCTCCCGTGACTGTGCCTCAAAACCAAATGTTTTCCTGGCCCACCACTCCACCCTGGACTTGAACAGCCTCTATGACCAGGTCCACCTCTACAAGGCAGCAGTGCCCACCTTTGCCCAGACTCTAAAGGACATCGCTCTCAAACGCAGCCCCAACACTTCACACAGGAGCAACAGATCAATAGACACCCCACCCAGACCAGCGAGACACCCTCCAAGACCTTCAGCACCCCACCCTGGACCTACACATAGAGGACCCACGCCAAGAGGACCTACATCCAGACCACAGCACCCCCAGACACACCCCCACCCCAACCAATCAACACCCCCCCACATCAACCATGCCCACACCCAATTTAGGCCCCCTCAGATCAGACCTATGCCACTCCTGCCCACCCCATGCACCCCACCCCCGCAGAGAGGGCATCAACATGGAAGTCACACATACGCCCAGGTAGTGAGCGGGCAAACAGGCCCAACCCCCACTCTTACACTCGCCCAAGCCAACGGCATGTACCAGATGCTCAGCAGGCTCTGCTCACACTTACTGGCCTGAGGCCAAACCACGACCAACAACATTGGACACTTTATGGAACAAAAAGCCTTCACTATATCATCCTGGAATATCCAAGGCCTGAGGTCATCTGCCTTTGGCCTAAAGAGCAGGAACCCGGACTTCACCAAGAAATCGATAATGCGGAC
>NW_024058614.1:0-51284 GCF_016432855.1 Salvelinus namaycush
TAGAGAGAAATAGTTGACACGTCATAATTCCTATAATAACTACAACCTAAAACCTCTTAACTGGGAATATTGAACCACCAGTTATCATATGTTCTGAGCAAGGAACTTAAACGTAATCTTTTTTACATGGCAAATATTGCACTTTTACTTTCTTCTCCAACACTGTGTTTTTGCATTATTTAAACCAAATTGAGCGTTTCATTTTTTATTTGAGACTAAATTGATTTTTATTTTGTATTATATTAAGCTAAAATAAAAGTGTTCATTGTTCATTCAGTATTTGTCACGAATCCCGCTTCCTGAGTCTGGGTTTGCCTGTGTGTCTGTCCTGGAGTGTGTTTCAGGTGTCCTGGAACGCACCCTGTCTGGTTGCGGGGCGAATTAGCTTGTTGGGAGATTGATGTTCACCCGCACCTGTGTCCCATCAGTATTCTGCACACCTGTCCTGATCATCATCTCTCCCCTTCAAAAGCTCTGACCTGACTTCCATTCCCTGCCGGATCGTTAGCCATGAACAGTATGTTGTGCCATAGTATCAGACTCAAGTTGGATAGTATTTGTTTTGTTGTTTTTGTTTACGTATTGCTTGCCTTGAACTTACCTCCGTTTGTTTTGCCTTCAGTTACTCACCCGGATCATTCACCCCATTCCCGCCTGGTTGACGGAGGATTCCGCTACTCCATTGGATTCATCCATTTCCTCTCATCAATTCACCACCGCTGCCCGCTACGCCATCTGGATATATCTACCCTTTCACATTTAATTGTAAATAAATACTCACCTTCTTCCTACGCTCCTTGTCCTGGTCTGCTTCTGGGTTCGATCTTGAAAGAACGTGACAGAACGATCCGGCCAGTGATGAACCCAGCGGACCTGGACTCCGTTTGCCATGCAATCACCCAGCAGGAGAAGATGTTGGGACAACACAAGATGGCGCTACACGAGATAGCGGGTTCGATCCGAAACTTATCGGATAGATTAACGAGTATCCAGGATCAGCTCAGGTTGCCGGTGGATCATCTACCACCTGTTTCACCCATATCACCTGCCGATTCGGGAGCGGGTTCCTTCCGTGAGCCCAAGGTTCCGACACCGGATAAGTACGAGGGAGATCTGGGAGGATGCCGTTCATTTCTTTTGCAATGTGGGTTAGTTTTTGATCTGCAGCCCTACTCTTACGCCACAGATAAGGCTAGGATAGCTTTTGTTATTGAGCTGCTGCGTGGTAGAGCTCTTGAATGGGCTTCAGCTGTTTGGGAACGACGGGACACCTGCATGACGTCATACCAGGGGTTCACGGCAGAGATGAGAAAGCTTTTTGACCATCCAGTCCGAGGTAAGGACGCAGCTAAACGTTTGTTCTCTCTTCGCCAAGGAACTCTCAGTGTGGCAGACTTTGTGATAGAATTCAGGACATTGGCTGTGGAGAGTGGTTGGAATGAGGAATCACTACAAGCGGTTTTTTACCAGGGGTTGTCGGAGCAACTCAAGGACGAGCTGATCTCCTATCCAGAGCCTAGTGACCTAGATAGTTTGGTCACCTTAGCTATCCGGGTAGATAATAGAGTCCGAGAGAGAAGGAGGGAGAAGAAGTGTGGTAGTTCGGGACATTACATCTCCGTTTTTCCTCAGCGCCCGTTAAACTGCTCGGCTCGTTAAGTTTGGGAGGTTTGTTAGCGAGCCAGTTTCAACCTCTTAAGAGTCCTGTCAGACCTCGTTTCCCTGCTACCCTCATAAATAAGGATCAGAGTTTAGCGATTAACGCTTTCATCGATTCAGGTGCCGATGACAGCTTCATTGATGCCGACTTAGTGGAACAGCTGGGGCTTTCCAAGGAGCAATTACCGGAAGCCATTGAAGCAACCACTCTGAACGGCAGTGTTCTGGCACGGATCACTATGAGGACTGAACCGGTTAAGATGTTGTTGTCGGGGAATCATTCAGAGGTTATTTCTTTTTTCATTTTGCCTTCCCCCCATGTACCTCTGGTTCTTGGATACCCCTGGCTAAAGGAACACAATCCCTCGTTCGATTGGGTGACTGGAAAGGTAACTAGTTGGAGCATTGAGTGCCATGCTAACTGCCTCAGGACTGCCTGTTCTCATGCTGTCCCCAGTCGGGTCTTTGAGTCTGCTTCTCCTGATTTGTCCCTGGTTCCTGAAACATATCACGAGTTGGGTGAGGTGTTCAGTAAGCAGAAAGCTCAGTCACTTCCTCCCCACCGACCTTATGATTGTACAATTAAGCTGTTCCCTGGAGCTGCCTTTCCCAAGGGGCGGTTATACAGTATTTCTCGACCTGAGCGGGAAGCCCTGGAAACCTACATAAAGGAGTCTCTTGCTGCAGGTCTCATTCGTCCCTCGTCATCACCCCTGGGAGCTGGATTTTTTTTTGTGAGTAAGAAGGATGGCTCTCTTCGACCGTGTATTGATTATCGGGGGTTGAATGATATTACGGTCAAGAACAAGTACCCCTTGCCCTTGATGAGCTCCGCTTTCGATTCTTTACAGGGTGCTACTGTGTTTACGAAGCTTGATCTACGCAATGCGTATCATCTGGTTCGGATCAAGGAGGGGGACGAGTGGTTGACTGGATTCAATACACCTATGGGACATTTCGAGTACCTGGTGATGCCGTTTGGACTTTCCAACGCTCCAGCAGTGTTCCAATGTTTGGTGAATGACGTGCTGAGGGATATGATCGGTCTGTTTGTGTTCGTTTACCTGGATGACATCCTGATTTTCTCCAAGGAGCTTTCCAGCCACATCCAGCATGTTAAGCAGGTCCTGCAGCGGTTATTGGAGAACCGTCTGTTTGTGAAGGCAGAGAAGTGTGATTTTCACGCCCACACTACATCCTTTCTCGGGTACATCATCTCCAGGGGAGAGATCAAGATGGACCAAGAGAAGGTTCGGGCGGTTCGGGATTGGGTCCAGCCCGGTACGAGATTGCAGCTCCAGAGATTCCTGGGGTTTGCGAACTTCTATCGGAGGTTTATCCGTGATTACAGCCGGGTGGCCGCCCCATTAACTGCTCTGACGTCTTGCACCAGAAGGTTCTGTTGGACTCCTGAGGCAGACCGAGCATTTCTGGATTTGAAGAGTCGATTCACCAACGCCCCGATTCTCTCTCAACCTGACACTTCCCGTCAGTTTGTTGTTGAAGTGGACGCGTCTGATGTGGGGGTGGGCGCCATCCTGTCCCAGCGTAGCTCCACTGACGGTAAACTCCATCCCTGCGCTTTCTACTCTTGTCGTCTTTCTCCAGCTGAAAGAAACTACGATGTGGGTAACCGGGAGCTTCTCGCTGTGAAGCTTGCCTTGGATGAGTGGCGTCACTGGTTAGAGGGAGCGGAGCAACCGTTTGTGGTCTGGACTGACCACAAGAATCTGGCTTACGTGCAATCGGCTAAACGTCTCAACTCCCGTCAGGCCAGATGGGCTTTGTTTTTTGGACGCTTCAATTTTTCCCTGACGTTCCGACCTGGGTCGAAGAACGGCAAGGCGGACGCCTTGTCCCGGATGTTCTCCAAGACGGAGGAGAGTGGGGCCAAGACTGAGACGATTCTTCCCCAGAATCTTGTCGTGGGAGCCGTTACATGGAGGATTGAGGAGGATGTGATGGCGGCCCTTCGGACGCAGCCCGGCCCTGGTAACGGTCCACCCGGTCGGTTGTTCGTGCCTGAGTCGGTCCGTTCTGCTGTTCTTCAGTGGTCCCACGCCAGCAAGATAGCTTGTCACCCTGGCGTTGCTCGGACTATGGCGCTACTGCGCAGACGATTTTGGTGGCTTGCCATGGGAGAAGATACCCGGAGGTTTGTTGCCGCATGTCCTGTTTGTGCTCAGAACAAAAGTACCAATCGGCCCAGCTCTGGGCTTCTTCACCCTCTACCTATTCCTCGGCGACCTTGGTCGCATCTGGCCCTGGATTTTGTCACGGGATTGCCCCCTTCTGTTGGGAACACGGTCATTCTGACCATTGTGGACAGATTCAGCAAGTTTGCTCATTTTGTTCCTCTCTCCAAGCTTCCATCGGCTACGGAGACGTCTGAGATCCTGGTTAGGGAGGTTTTCAGGGTCCACGGATTGCCCAGTGACATTGTTTCTGACCGTGGTCCTCAGTTTACCTCTGCTGTTTGGAGATCTTTCTGTTTGGCCATTGGAGCTACAGTCAGTCTCACTTCTGGATTTCATCCTCAATCTAATGGTCAGGCGGAGAGAGCCAACCAGAAGATGGAGTCCACGCTGCGTTGTCTTGTCTCTTCTGATCCTACCTCTTGGTCATCTCAATTACCCTGGGTCGAGTATGCCCATAATACCCTTCCGTCATCTGCCACTGGGATGTCCCCCTTCCAATGCCTGTACGGTTACCAACCTCCTTTGTTTCCTTCTCAGGAAAGGGATCTCTCGGTTCCCTCTGTCCAGACCCACATTCGTCGTTGCCACCGGACCTGGCATCGGGCCAGGAAGGCTCTCCTTAGAGTGTCTGACCGGTATCAGATCCAGGCGAATCGTCGCCGTATTCCTGCCCCAGCTTATACGGTCGGAGATAAGGTTTGGTTGGCTACACGGGATCTTCCTCTACGGACTGAGTCGAGAAAGTTGTCACCGAAGTTCATTGGTCCGTTTGTAGTGGAGAGAATCATTAATCCTGTTGTGGTTCGACTCAAGTTGCCTGCAACTCTTAGAGTACATCCCACCTTTCATGTCTCCTGCCTCAAGCCGGTTCACCTCAGTCCTCTGTTGCCCCCTCCTCCTCGTCCTCCTCCTCCTCGGATGATCGGAGGTGGTCCTGTCTACACGGTGCGCCGCATCATGGACTCCAGACGGCGGGGTCGAGGGTACCAATATTTAGTGAATTGGGAAGGATATGGTCCAGAGGAGAGGAGTTGGATTCCTCGGCGTCAGATCCTGGATGACGACCTGCTTCGTGACTTCTACCGCCTCCACCCTGGCGCTCCAGGTAGTCCGCCCGGTGGCGTTCGTCGGAGGGGGGGTACTGTCACGAATCCCGCTTCCTGAGTCTGGGTTTGCCTGTGTGTCTGTCCTGGAGTGTGTTTCAGGTGTCCTGGAACGCACCCTGTCTGGTTGCGGGGCGAATTAGCTTGTTGGGAGATTGATGTTCACCCGCACCTGTGTCCCATCAGTATTCTGCACACCTGTCCTGATCATCATCTCTCCCCTTCAAAAGCTCTGACCTGACTTCCATTCCCTGCCGGATCGTTAGCCATGAACAGTATGTTGTGCCATAGTATCAGACTCAAGTTGGATAGTATTTGTTTTGTTGTTTTTGTTTACGTATTGCTTGCCTTGAACTTACCTCCGTTTGTTTTGCCTTCAGTTACTCACCCGGATCATTCACCCCATTCCCGCCTGGTTGACGGAGGATTCCGCTACTCCATTGGATTCACCTATTTCCTCTCATCAATTCACCACCGCTGCCCGCTACGCCATCTGGATATATCTACCCTTTCACATTTAATTGTAAATAAATACTCACCTTCTTCCTACGCTCCTTGTCCTGGTCTGCTTCTGGGTTCGATCTTGAAAGAACGTGACAGAACAATCCGGCCAGTGATGAACCCAGCGGACCTGGACTCCGTTTGCCATGCAATCACCCAGCAGGAGAAGATGTTGGGACAACACAAGATGGCGCTACACGAGATAGCGGGTTCGATCCGAAACTTATCGGATAGATTAACGAGTATCCAGGATCAGCTCAGGTTGCCGGTGGATCATCTACCACCTGTTTCACCCATATCACCTGCCGATTCGGGAGCGGGTTCCTTCCGTGAGCCCAAGGTTCCGACACCGGATAAGTACGAGGGAGATCTGGGAGGATGCCGTTCATTTCTTTTGCAATGTGGGTTAGTTTTTGATCTGCAGCCCTACTCTTACGCCACAGATAAGGCTAGGATAGCTTTTGTTATTGAGCTGCTGCGTGGTAGAGCTCTTGAATGGGCTTCAGCTGTTTGGGAACGACGGGACACCTGCATGACGTCATACCAGGGGTTCACGGCAGAGATGAGAAAGCTTTTTGACCATCCAGTCCGAGGTAAGGACGCAGCTAAACGTTTGTTCTCTCTTCGCCAAGGAACTCTCAGTGTGGCAGACTTTGTGATAGAATTCAGGACATTGGCTGTGGAGAGTGGTTGGAATGAGGAATCACTACAAGCGGTTTTTTACCAGGGGTTGTCGGAGCAACTCAAGGACGAGCTGATCTCCTATCCAGAGCCTAGTGACCTAGATAGTTTGGTCACCTTAGCTATCCGGGTAGATAATAGAGTCCGAGAGAGAAGGAGGGAGAAGAAGTGTGGTAGTTCGGGACATTACATCTCCGTTTTTCCTCAGCGCCCGTTAAACTGCTCGGCTCGTTAAGTTTGGGAGGTTTGTTAGCGAGCCAGTTTCAACCTCTTAAGAGTCCTGTCAGACCTCGTTTCCCTGCTACCCTCATAAATAAGGATCAGAGTTTAGCGATTAACGCTTTCATCGATTCAGGTGCCGATGACAGCTTCATTGATGCCGACTTAGTGGAACAGCTGGGGCTTTCCAAGGAGCAATTACCGGAAGCCATTGAAGCAACCACTCTGAACGGCAGTGTTCTGGCACGGATCACTATGAGGACTGAACCGGTTAAGATGTTGTTGTCGGGGAATCATTCAGAGGTTATTTCTTTTTTCATTTTGCCTTCCCCCCATGTACCTCTGGTTCTTGGATACCCCTGGCTAAAGGAACACAATCCCTCGTTCGATTGGGTGACTGGAAAGGTAACTAGTTGGAGCATTGAGTGCCATGCTAACTGCCTCAGGACTGCCTGTTCTCATGCTGTCCCCAGTCGGGTCTTTGAGTCTGCTTCTCCTGATTTGTCCCTGGTTCCTGAAACATATCACGAGTTGGGTGAGGTGTTCAGTAAGCAGAAAGCTCAGTCACTTCCTCCCCACCGACCTTATGATTGTACAATTAAGCTGTTCCCTGGAGCTGCCTTTCCCAAGGGGCGGTTATACAGTATTTCTCGACCTGAGCGGGAAGCCCTGGAAACCTACATAAAGGAGTCTCTTGCTGCAGGTCTCATTCGTCCCTCGTCATCACCCCTGGGAGCTGGATTTTTTTTTGTGAGTAAGAAGGATGGCTCTCTTCGACCGTGTATTGATTATCGGGGGTTGAATGATATTACGGTCAAGAACAAGTACCCCTTGCCCTTGATGAGCTCCGCTTTCGATTCTTTACAGGGTGCTACTGTGTTTACGAAGCTTGATCTACGCAATGCGTATCAT
The DNA here is from genome assembly GCF_016432855.1 of Salvelinus namaycush. Lineage (NCBI taxonomy): Eukaryota > Metazoa > Chordata > Actinopteri > Salmoniformes > Salmonidae > Salvelinus > Salvelinus namaycush. The sequence continues at coordinate 7,274 of NW_024058614.1, forward strand.
CTGGTTCGGATCAAGGAGGGGGACGAGTGGTTGACTGGATTCAATACACCTATGGGACATTTCGAGTACCTGGTGATGCCGTTTGGACTTTCCAACGCTCCAGCAGTGTTCCAATGTTTGGTGAATGACGTGCTGAGGGATATGATCGGTCTGTTTGTGTTCGTTTACCTGGATGACATCCTGATTTTCTCCAAGGAGCTTTCCAGCCACATCCAGCATGTTAAGCAGGTCCTGCAGCGGTTATTGGAGAACCGTCTGTTTGTGAAGGCAGAGAAGTGTGATTTTCACGCCCACACTACATCCTTTCTCGGGTACATCATCTCCAGGGGAGAGATCAAGATGGACCAAGAGAAGGTTCGGGCGGTTCGGGATTGGGTCCAGCCCGGTACGAGATTGCAGCTCCAGAGATTCCTGGGGTTTGCGAACTTCTATCGGAGGTTTATCCGTGATTACAGCCGGGTGGCCGCCCCATTAACTGCTCTGACGTCTTGCACCAGAAGGTTCTGTTGGACTCCTGAGGCAGACCGAGCATTTCTGGATTTGAAGAGTCGATTCACCAACGCCCCGATTCTCTCTCAACCTGACACTTCCCGTCAGTTTGTTGTTGAAGTGGACGCGTCTGATGTGGGGGTGGGCGCCATCCTGTCCCAGCGTAGCTCCACTGACGGTAAACTCCATCCCTGCGCTTTCTACTCTTGTCGTCTTTCTCCAGCTGAAAGAAACTACGATGTGGGTAACCGGGAGCTTCTCGCTGTGAAGCTTGCCTTGGATGAGTGGCGTCACTGGTTAGAGGGAGCGGAGCAACCGTTTGTGGTCTGGACTGACCACAAGAATCTGGCTTACGTGCAATCGGCTAAACGTCTCAACTCCCGTCAGGCCAGATGGGCTTTGTTTTTTGGACGCTTCAATTTTTCCCTGACGTTCCGACCTGGGTCGAAGAACGGCAAGGCGGACGCCTTGTCCCGGATGTTCTCCAAGACGGAGGAGAGTGGGGCCAAGACTGAGACGATTCTTCCCCAGAATCTTGTCGTGGGAGCCGTTACATGGAGGATTGAGGAGGATGTGATGGCGGCCCTTCGGACGCAGCCCGGCCCTGGTAACGGTCCACCCGGTCGGTTGTTCGTGCCTGAGTCGGTCCGTTCTGCTGTTCTTCAGTGGTCCCACGCCAGCAAGATAGCTTGTCACCCTGGCGTTGCTCGGACTATGGCGCTACTGCGCAGACGATTTTGGTGGCTTGCCATGGGAGAAGATACCCGGAGGTTTGTTGCCGCATGTCCTGTTTGTGCTCAGAACAAAAGTACCAATCGGCCCAGCTCTGGGCTTCTTCACCCTCTACCTATTCCTCGGCGACCTTGGTCGCATCTGGCCCTGGATTTTGTCACGGGATTGCCCCCTTCTGTTGGGAACACGGTCATTCTGACCATTGTGGACAGATTCAGCAAGTTTGCTCATTTTGTTCCTCTCTCCAAGCTTCCATCGGCTACGGAGACGTCTGAGATCCTGGTTAGGGAGGTTTTCAGGGTCCACGGATTGCCCAGTGACATTGTTTCTGACCGTGGTCCTCAGTTTACCTCTGCTGTTTGGAGATCTTTCTGTTTGGCCATTGGAGCTACAGTCAGTCTCACTTCTGGATTTCATCCTCAATCTAATGGTCAGGCGGAGAGAGCCAACCAGAAGATGGAGTCCACGCTGCGTTGTCTTGTCTCTTCTGATCCTACCTCTTGGTCATCTCAATTACCCTGGGTCGAGTATGCCCATAATACCCTTCCGTCATCTGCCACTGGGATGTCCCCCTTCCAATGCCTGTACGGTTACCAACCTCCTTTGTTTCCTTCTCAGGAAAGGGATCTCTCGGTTCCCTCTGTCCAGACCCACATTCGTCGTTGCCACCGGACCTGGCATCGGGCCAGGAAGGCTCTCCTTAGAGTGTCTGACCGGTATCAGATCCAGGCGAATCGTCGCCGTATTCCTGCCCCAGCTTATACGGTCGGAGATAAGGTTTGGTTGGCTACACGGGATCTTCCTCTACGGACTGAGTCGAGAAAGTTGTCACCGAAGTTCATTGGTCCGTTTGTAGTGGAGAGAATCATTAATCCTGTTGTGGTTCGACTCAAGTTGCCTGCAACTCTTAGAGTACATCCCACCTTTCATGTCTCCTGCCTCAAGCCGGTTCACCTCAGTCCTCTGTTGCCCCCTCCTCCTCGTCCTCCTCCTCCTCGGATGATCGGAGGTGGTCCTGTCTACACGGTGCGCCGCATCATGGACTCCAGACGGCGGGGTCGAGGGTACCAATATTTAGTGGATTGGGAAGGATATGGTCCAGAGGAGAGGAGTTGGATTCCTCGGCGTCAGATCCTGGATGACGACCTGCTTCGTGACTTCTACCGCCTCCACCCTGGCGCTCCAGGTAGTCCGCCCGGTGGCGTTCGTCGGAGGGGGGGTACTGTCACGAATCCCGCTTCCTGAGTCTGGGTTTGCCTGTGTGTCTGTCCTGGAGTGTGTTTCAGGTGTCCTGGAACGCACCCTGTCTGGTTGCGAATTAGCTTGTTGGGAGATTGATGTTCACCCGCACCTGTGTCCCATCAGTATTCTGCACACCTGTCCTGATCATCATCTCTCCCCTTCAAAAGCTCTGACCTGACTTCCATTCCCTGCCGGATCGTTAGCCATGAACAGTATGTTGTGCCATAGTATCAGACTCAAGTTGGATAGTATTTGTTTTGTTGTTTTTGTTTACGTATTGCTTGCCTTGAACTTACCTCCGTTTGTTTTGCCTTCAGTTACTCACCCGGATCATTCACCCCATTCCCGCCTGGTTGACGGAGGATTCCGCTACTCCATTGGATTCACCTATTTCCTCTCATCAATTCACCACCGCTGCCCGCTACGCCATCTGGATATATCTACCCAGGGCTCCAGATACATTATACCAGCTCAGGGCTCCAGATACATTATACCAGCTCAGGGCTCCAGATACATTATACCAGCTCAGGGCTCCAGATACATTATACCAGCTCAGGGCTCCAGATACATTATACCAGCTCAGGGCTCCAGATACATTATACCAGCTCAGGGCCCCAGATACATTATACCAGCTCAGGGCTCCAGATACATTATACCAGCTCAGGGCTCCAGATACATTATACCAGCTCAGGGCTCCAGATACATTATATCAGCTCAGGGCTCCAGATACATTATATCAGCTCAGGGCTCCAGATACATTATATCAGCTCAGGGCTCCAGATACATTATATCAGCTCAGGGCTCCAGATACATTATACCAGCTCAGGGCCCCAGATACATTATACCAGCTCAGGGCTCCAGATACATTATACCAGCTCAGGGCTCCAGATACATTATACCAGCTCAGGGCTCCAGATACATTATACCAGCTCAGGGCTCCAGATACATTATACCAGCTCAGGGCTCCAGATACATTATACCAGCTCAGGGCTCCAGATACATTATATCAGCTCAGGGCTCCAGCAATGCATTTGGTTTGCTAACTTGCTAGCTAAGTGGCTTGATGGCAACATCAAGCTTCTTGGTTACAGCAGAGACATTCAATCCCCTCCTGGATCACAATCCATGTTGCCTAAATTATTTTGTACATCAAAAAATAAATATATATTTATATATTATTATTAAATAATTATTATTACTAAATAAAAAACATTTGATTTCAAAAAGAAATAGCGCCCCTTGTGTGCACTTGCGGTAATACCGTATACCTCGGTATGGTACAGAAACAGTATGATGGTATGAACATCTGAATAGCGCCCCACCCTAGTTCTGCCTGCAGAGATACAGTTCATCCCGCTTTAGTTTAAGAGGAGATAGTGTTACTCTGCTACTATCTAATGCCACCAGGGAGCTTGACCTCTGCCAGAGGAACTCTGTTTGACAGAGGATCATATCAGGAGCTGGGTTGCAATTCAAGCATGTTGAAGATACACTGGACCAGAACTGCAATGAGAGTCTGTCTGTCTGTCTGTCTGTCTGTCTGTCTGTCTGTCTGTCTGTCTGTCTGTCTGTCTGTCTGTCTGTCTGTCTGTCTGTCTGTCTGTCTGTCTGTCTGTCTGTCTGTCTGTCTGTCTGAGCTGTGGGTAAGAAGCCTGTTCACTGCATCTATCCGCTTCCTGTGTGGTTCTACAGAATAGGCATTCATGTATGGATGTGGTTGTAGTGTATTTTACCAGTAGTGGAGGTTGGTATTGACATTTCATTAGAGGTGAGTTAGAATGATAAAATACACACACACACTTACTCAGCTCTTCTCCCTCTGGTAAGCAGAGACAGATGGAAGAGAGAGAGAAGAGTGAGGAAGGGAGGAAGGGGGAGAGAGATACTGTATACCTAATGAGGAGAGAGGGAGGAGGAGACGGCGTTTGATAGAAAGGATGAAAGAGGTGTCCTCTATCAGTAATAACTTCTTATATTCTTATGGTGATCTGCTGCCATACAAAGGTGGTTCTGTTGAAGAAGTAATCAGCAAAGTAAATGGACAGAATAGAAATACAGGCATATTCACAGGCACATATGCACCCCTCATCACAGACTTACACGAGAGACACAAACTACACGTATGAATTTCAGATCCCCCGCTGAACTACCATGACATAAATAAACCTTCATCCTAGGAAACTACAGTCCTCTGTGTTCCCTCCTGTAGTCTCCTATCTGAAGGCTCCCAGACACAACCCCTAAGCCCCTCCCTGTCTATCTGGCGTTCCAGGGGATCAAACTGGTGTCTGGCTGGCTAAACGTGCCTGGTGTTGGGGAGACAGATGGCCCCGGCAGCGCCACACAGAGACGGACGGAGCACTGAGATGAGAGGGAGTGTGGGGCGAGGAAGCTAGCGTAGCAGGCTAATATTCTATTAGTGCTCGCAACCATCAGACTGTGTGGCCCTGGGCCAGGGGCCCAACTTACCCAGCAGGCTACCAGCCACACAGGAGAGAGAGGAACCAGGGTACACACAGAACAGTGAGGCGATGGGGGATTACTGAATATGACTAAACCATTACATGGATGGATGGACACAGAATGTGAGGAATACAATATAACAATTGTTTATTTGAGAAATATTCAATAACAAAGAAGCAGAGAGGGGAAAGGTATGAAGAGAGAGAGGGGGAGGGAGGCAGACAGAGAGATAGCTGAGAAGGGCATAGAGACAGAGAGAGACATAGAGAGAGGATAATGTTAGTTATCTGACTGTAACCCTGACTGACTCTACCATGGTAACTCTGACTGTAACCCTGACTGACTCTACCATGGTACCTCTGACTGTAACCCTGACTGACTCTACCATGGTAACTCTGACTGTAACCCTGACTGACTCTACCATGGTAACTCTGACTGTAACCCTGACTGACTCTACCATGGTAACTCTGACTGTAACCCTGACTGACTATACCATGGTAACTCTGACTGTAACCCTGACTGACTCTACCATGGTAACTCTGACTGTAACCCTGACTGACTCTACCATGGTAACTCTGACTGTAACCCTGACTGACTCTACCATGGTAACTCTGACTGTAACCCTGACTGACTCTACCATGGTAACCCTGACTGACTCTACCACGGTAACTCTGACTGACTCTACCATGGTAACTCTGACTGTAACCCTGACTGACTCTACCATGGTAACTCTGACTGTAACCCTGACTGACTCTACCATGGTAACTCTGACTGTAACCCTGACTGACTCTACCATGGTAACTCTGACTGTAACCCTGACTGACTCTACCATGGTAACTCTGACTGTAACCCTGACTGACTCTACCATGGTAACCCTGACTGACTCTACCATGGTAACTCTGACTGTAACCCTGACTGACTCTACCATGGTAACCCTGACTGACTCTACCATGGTAACTCTGACTGTAACCCTGACTGACTCTACCATGGTAACTCTGACTGTAACCCTGACTGACTCTACCATGGTAACTCTGACTGTAACCCTGACTGACTCTACCATGGTAACTCTGATTGTAACCCTGACTGACTCTACCATGGTAACTCTGACTGTAACCCTGACTGACTCTACCACGGTAACCCTGACTGACTCTACCATGGTAACTCTGACTGTAACCCTGACTGACTCTACCATGGTACCTCTGACTGTAACCCTGACTGACTCTACCATGGTAACTCTGACTGTAACCCTGACTGACTCTACCATGGTAACTCTGACTGTAACCCTGACTGACTCTACCATGGTAACTCTGACTGTAACCCTGACTGACTATACCATGGTAACTCTGACTAACCCTGACTGACTCTACCATGGTAACTCTGACTGTAACCCTGACTGACTCTACCATGGTAACTCTGACTGTAACCCTGACTGACTCTACCATGGTAACTCTGACTGTAACCCTGACTGACTCTACCATGGTACCTCTGACTGTAACCCTGACTGACTCTACCATGGTAACTCTGACTGTAACCCTGACTGACTCTACCATGGTAACTCTGACTGTAAACCTGACTGACTCTACCATGGTAACTCTGACTGTAACCCTGACTGACTCTACCATGGTAACTCTGACTGTAAACCTGACTGACTCTACCATGGTAACTCTGACTGTAACCCTGACTGACTCTACCATGGTAACTCTGACTGTAACCCTGACTGACTCTACCATGGTAACTCTGACTGTAACCCTGACTGACTCTACCATGGTAACCCTGACTGACTCTACCACAGTAACTCTGACTGACTCTACCATGGTAACTCTGACTGTAACCCTGACTGACTCTACCACGGTAACCCTGACTGACTCTACCATGGTAACTCTGACTGTAACCCTGACTGACTCTACCATGGTAACCCTGACTGACTCTACCACGGTAACTCTGACTGACTCTACCATGGTAACTCTGACTGTAACCCTGACTGACTCTACCATGGTAACTCTGACTGTAACCCTGACTGACTCTACCATGGTAACTCTGACTGTAACCCTGACTGACTCTACCATGGTAACTCTGACTAACTCTGACTGACTCTACCATGGTAACTCTGACTGTAACCCTGACTGACTCTACCATGGTAACTCTGACTGTAACCCTGACTGACTCTACCATGGTAACTCTGACTGTAACCCTGACTGACTCTACCATGGTAACTCTGACTGTAACCCTGACTGACTCTACCATGGTAACTCTGACTGTAACCCTGACTGACTCTACCATGGTAACTCTGACTGTAACCCTGACTGACTCTACCACGGTAACTCTGACTGTAACCCTGACTGACTCTACCATGGTAACTCTGACTGTAACCCTGACTGACTCTACCATGGTAACTCTGACTGTAACCCTGACTGACTCTACCATGGTAACTCTGACTGTAACCCTGACTGACTCTACCATGGTAACTCTGACTGTAACCCTGACTGACTCTACCACGGTAACTCTGACTGACTCTACCATGGTAACTCTGACTGTAACCCTGACTGACTCTACCATGGTAACTCTGACTGTAACCCTGACTGACTCTACCATGGTAACTCTGACTGTAACCCTGACTGACTCTACCATGGTAACTCTGACTGTAACCCTGACTGACTCTACCATGGTAACTCTGACTGTAACCCTGACTGACTCTACCATGGTAACTCTGACTAACTCTGACTGACTCTACCATGGTAACTCTGACTGTAACCCTGACTGACTCTACCATGGTAACTCTGACTGTAACCCTGACTGACTCTACCATGGTAACTCTGACTGTAACTCTGACTGACTCTACCATGGTAACTCTGACTGTAACCCTGACTGACTCTAACATGGTAACTCTGACTGTAACCCTGACTGACTCTACCATGGTAACTCTGACTGTAACCCTGACTGACTCTACCATGGTAACTCTGACTGTAACCCTGACTGACTCTACCACGGTAACTCTGACTGTAACCCTGACTGACTCTACCATGGTAACTCTGACTGTAACCCTGACTGACTCTACCATGGTAACTCTGACTGTAACCCTGACTGACTCTACCACGGTAACTCTGACTGTAACCCTGACTGACTCTACCATGGTAACCCTGACTGACTCTACCACGGTAACTCTGACTGACTCTACCATGGTAACTCTGACTGTAACCCTGACTGACTCTACCATGGTAACTCTGACTGTAACCCTGACTGACTCTACCATGGTAACCCTGACTGTAACCCTGACTGACTCTACCATGGTAACCCTGACTGACTCTACCACGGTAACTCTGACTGTAACCCTGACTGACTCTAACATGGTAACTCTGACTGTAACCCTGACTGACTCTACCATGGTAACTCTGACTGTAACCCTGACTGACTCTACCATGGTAACTCTGACTGTAACCCTGACTGACTATACCATGGTAACTCTGACTGTAACCCTGACTGACTCTACCACGGTAACTCTGACTGTAACCCTGACTGACTCTACCATGGTAACTCTGACTGTAACCCTGACTGACTCTACCATGGTAACTCTGACTGTAACCCTGACTGACTCTACCATGGTACCTCTGACTGTAACCCTGACTGACTCTACCATGGTAACCCTGACTGACTCTACCATGGTAACTCTGACTGTAACCCTGACTGACTCTACCACGGTAACTCTGACTGACTCTACCATGGTAACTCTGACTGTAACCCTGACTGACTCTACCATGGTAACTCTGACTGTAACCCTGACTGACTCTACCATGGTAACTCTGACTGTAACCCTGACTGACTCTACCACGGTAACTCTGACTGTAACCCTGACTGACTCTACCATGGTAACTCTGACTGTAACCCTGACTGACTCTACCATGGTAACTCTGACTGTAACCCTGACTGACTCTACCATGGTACCTCTGACTGTAACCCTGACTGACTCTACCATGGTAACCCTGACTGACTCTACCATGGTAACTCTGACTGTAACCCTGACTGACTCTACCACGGTAACCCTGACTGACTCTACCATGGTAACTCTGACTGTAACCCTGACTGACTCTACCATGGTAACTCTGACTGTAACTCTGACTGACTCTACCATGGTAACGCTGACTGTTAGGTTGCTAATGGCCTGGTACTCAGCGTTCTATTGTCCCTCTAATCACTCTGACATTAAATGCTAATTTAATCGAAAATATCCAGTATTTAAGATGTCTTTGGTACATAATTGGTCGAGCATAAACTCCAAAATTAAACTAATTCTAGTAATGGTCTTTGAGTGTGGACTGTATTATTATGCATACTGGATGGACTGGTTACCTTATGCTACGCTCCAACCTTTCTATCCATGAGTCTGGGAGTAAACGTATAGGCCTAGTCGGTGCTGTTGGTTCATTGACTGTGCAGGTCGGCTTACAGAGTTAGCCTACAATTATAATACATGTTGTATTTGATTTAGAATAGCCTAGTAATAAGGATTTTTTTATATTGTCATAATTAATAGTATGACACATTAGCTTCAGCTGGAGAATATCTCACCACTGTGCGTTTCCATCTCGTCCCCGTTCTGGAGCGTGCAGAGAGAGGGGCTGTCAACACTTTAATGAAATATGTTTCTTGCTGCTGGAACAGTGGTTGATTCGTGGGGGGAAATAAGTGCTCTTATAAACCAAAACATTTCTTTATGCAATCCTGTGTGGAAGCAGAGTTGTGATGGTTGCCCCTAAAAAGAGGATCTGCTAATATTTAGCACCGCTATAAAACTGGAGTAGTCACCCTGCAGGACTGAAAAGAGAAATGCGGGAAAGATTCCTCCATTCGCTATTCAAGTGCAAGTAATTTTCTCAAATTGTACACCTCAAATTGCCAAATAACAATCTAGTATATAGGACCTGCTTCAAATGATCACTTTTATGCTCAACATAGCCACTTCATATGCGCACTCACTCTTGAATGGTAAAAATATCCTATTTTATTCAACTAAGTTCAATTATATTCTTCTTACTATAAAATCATATAACATAAATAAAATTGCACATGACTTATCAGCATATCTTGTCTGGTAAATGAACTAGCCTACAGCCAAAAGCATGGTGCATAGCCAGATAACATACAGTACTCCAGTGGCGGTCAGTGCTTTAAGTTGAGGGAGGATTTCTTGTTTTCATGAGCCTGGCCTTATTTCTATTACAGTATATTGGATGACTGTTATTCATGTTCTATTCACCCAGTTCAATGTAACATGGATAAGTTTAGGCTACTACATGATACTAAACTGTTCCCTATACCCATCATGAGGTTGCTACAAACTAGCCTACAAATGAAAGTTTACAACGTAGGTGTGCACAGGTTGAGAGAATGTTGATTAATCAAGGCGACAGACAGTGACACATTCATTGAGTCCTTACACACTCCTGCCTGCATCTAGCTGAGCTGGGGTGGAATCATTAGTCCAACAGCTGCAAAGAAGAGTTTCTATTGGACAAGTTCAGGTACACTATATACAGCACCAGTCAACCATTTGGACACACCTACTCATTCAAGGGTTTTTCTTTATTTTGTACTATGTTCTACATTGTAGAATAATAGTGAAGACATCAAAACTATGAAATACACATATGGAATCATGTAGTAACCAAAAAAGTGTTCAACAAATCAAAATACATTTTATATTTGAGATTCTTCAAAGTAGCCACCCTTTGCCTTGATGACAGCTTTGCACACTCTTAGCATTCTCTCAACCAGTTTCATGAGGTAGTCACCTGGAATGCATTTCAATTAACAGGTGTGCCTTGTTAAAAGTTAATTTGTGGAATTTATTTCCTTCTTAATGCGTTTGAGTCAATCAGTTGTGTTGTGACAAGGTAGGGGTGATATACAGAAGATAGAAATCAGATCATTGAACCTGTACACAGATCATTGCACCTGTACATAGCCAATCTGTAAATAGCCCATCCAACTAATTCATCCCAATTTCTTTACTCCTTTGCACCCCAGTATCTCTACTTGCACATTCATCTTCTGCACATCTATCACTCCAGTGTTTAATTGCTAAATTGTAATTATTTCATCACTATGGCCTATGTATTGCCTTACCTCCCTAATCTTACCTCATTTGCACACACTGTATATAGACTTTTCAATTGTGTTATTGACTGTACGTTTGTTTATTCCATGTGTAAGTCTGTGTCGTTGTTTGTGTCGCACTGCTTTGCTTTATCTTGACCAGGTCGCAGTTGTAAATGAGAACTTGTTCTCAACTGCCTACGTGGTTAAATAAAGGTGAAATAAAAAAAATAAAAAAATAGCCCTATTTGGTAAAAGACCAAGTCCATATTATGGCAAAAACAGCTCAAATAAACAAAGATAAATGACAGTCCATCATTACTTTAAGACATGAAGGTCAGTCAATCCGGAACATTTCAAGTTTCTTCAAGTGCAGTCGCAAAAACCATCAAGCGCTATGATGAAAGTGGCTCTCATGAGGACCGTCGCAGGAAAGGAGGACCCAGAATTAGCTCTGCTGCAGAGGTTAAGTTCATTAGAGTTAACTACACCTCAGATTGCAGCCCAATTAAATGCTTCACAGAGTTCAAGTAACAGACACATCTTAACTGTTCAGATGAGACTGTGTGAATCAGGCCTTCGTGTTAAAATCACTGCAAAGAAACCACTACTAAAGGACACTCATGAGAAAAAGAGACTTGCTTGGGCCAAGAAACATGAGCAATGGACATTAGACAGGTGGAAATCTGTCCTTTGGTCTGATGAGTCCAAATTTGAGACAGCCGTGTCTTTGTGAGACACAGAGTAGGTGAACGGATGATCTTTGCATGTATGGTTCCCACCGTGAAGCATGGAGGAGGATGTGTGATGGTGTGGGGGTGCTGTGCTGATGACACTGTCAATGATCTATTTAGAATTTAAGGCACACTTAACCAGCATGGCTACCACAGCATTCTGCAGCAATACGCCATCCCATCTGGTTTGCGCTTAGAGGGACTATCATTTGTTTTTCAACAGGAATATGACCCAACACACCTCCAGGCTGTGTAAGGACTATTTGACCAAGAAGGAGAGTAATGGAGTGCTGCATCAGATGACCTGGCCTCCACAATCAACCGACCTCAACCCAATTGAGATGGTTTGGGATGAGTTTCAAATTTCTGCCCTGCTCGAGCTGCCCTGGTCAACTGTAAGCGCTGTTATTGTAAAGTGAAAATGTCTAGGAGCAACAACGGCTCAGCCACGAATTGGTAGGCCACACAAGCTCACAGAACGGGACCGCCAAGTGCTGAAGCACGTAGTGCGTAAAAATCATCTGTCCGAGTTCCAAACTGCCTCTGGAAGCAACGTCAGCACAAGAACTGTTCATCGGGAGCTTCAAGAAATGGGTTTCCTTGGCCGATCAGCCGCACACAAGCCTAAGCTCACCATGCGCAATGCCAAGCGCCGGCTGGAGTGGTGTAAAGCTCGACGCCATTGAACTGGAGCAAAGGAAACGCATTCTCTGGAGTGATGAATCACGCTTCACCATCATGGCAGTCCGACGGACAAATCTGTGTCTGGTTTGGCGGATGCCAGGAGAACGCTACCTGCTCGAAAGCATAGTGCCAACTGTAAAGTTTGGTGGAGGTGGAATAATAATATGGAGCTGTTTTTCATGGTTCGGGCTAGGCACCTTAGTTCCAGTGAAGGGAAATCTTAACGCTACGGCATACAATGACATTCTAGACAATTCTGTGCTTCCAACTTTGTGGCAACAGTTTGGGGAAGGCCCTTCGTGTTTCAGCATTTACAATGCCCCCGTGCACAAAGCGAGGTCCATACAGAAATGGCTTGTCAAGATCGGTGTGGAAGAACTTGACTGGCCTGCACAGAGCCCTGACCTCAACCCCATCGAACACCTTTGGGATGAATTGGAACGCCGACTGCGAGCCAGGCCTAATCGCCCAACATCAGTGCCTGACCTCACTAATGCTCTTGTGGCTGAGTGGAAGCAAGTCCCCGTAGCAATGTTCCAACATCTAGTGGAAAGCATTCCCAGACGAGTGGAGGCTGTTATAGCAGCAAAGGGGGGACTAACTCCATATTAATGCCCATGATTTTGGAATGAGATGTTCGACGAGCATGTAGTGTATGTTTATCCCAGTTTCGTTCCGTTTGCTTCTGTTTAAGAAACTTTTTTCAACAGAATTGGCGGAATGAATACAGCCCTGATCACACGCAAACACAGTTCACTTTCATAGCAGCCATGTCAAGACAACATGATCACTTTGCTCATGGTACTGTTTATAATTCCTTCTCGTAACTATCTACGCACTTTCCTCCTCTCACCTTTTCCCTTCGCTTGTGGACTTTAGTGCACAACACATCAGCTCTTTGTGACCAGGCTAAAAAACTTTTCCAAACCTTAATTTCATGACTGCTAACCGCTACACAGCCTACATCATTGTCAACTCATAGTCAACATAGCCACTAGAACGAACTAACACGTTATTAAACCCGCTACAATCATGCAGCACAGTGCACAGTCAGAAAGCAGTTTAGCAGTTACACCGGCAAGCCCCGGTGGCAATACATGAATAAAACCAAATGCTTACCTTGACTTGGAAGAGTTCCAGTGTTGGATAGCCTTAGCCAGCTAGCTAACTTAGCATCCCTCTCTGTTTAAGGAGGGTGTTGGCATTCAGCTAGCTAAGTGAAAGTTAAAAAAAAAAATACAACCAAATATAGTTAGCTCTCTCTGTCCCCCTCTTTCTTGCTTCTCCTTAATTTTGGAAGAAATGAGTTTGTTCAAAACTGTTCAACTATTGTCATTCTCTCTCTCTGAGTAAACTACTCAACACATTTTATACACTGCAGTGCTAGCTAGCTGTAGCTTATGCTTTCAGTACTAGATTCATTCTCTAATCCTTTGATTGTGTCACGTTCTGACCTTTATTTCCTTTGTTTTGTCTTTATTTAGTATGGTCAATCGTTGTCCCTGATTGAGAATCATAGTTAGGTAGCCTGGGTTTCACTTTTGGTTTGTGGGTGTTTGTTTCCATGTCAGTGTTTGTCGCCACACGGTACTGTTTCGTTGTTCACATCGTTTATTGTTTTGTTTAGTGTTCTGAGTTTTATTAAAAACATCATCATGAACACTTACCACGCTGCGCTTTGGTCCTCCTCTCTTTCTCCCGAAGACGATCGTTACAGATTGGGTGGACAACATGTCAGTTCATGTTGCAAGAGCTCTGATAGGTTGGAGGACATCCTCCGGAAGTTGTCATAACTACTGTGTAAGTCTATGGAAGGGTGTGAGAACCATGAGCCTCCTAGGTTTTGTATTGAAGTCAATGTACCCAGAGGAGGACAGAAGCTAGCTGTCCTCTGGCTACAGCATGGTGCTACCCTACAGAGTGCTGCTGAGGCTACTGTAGACCTTCATTGCAAAACAGTGTATTAATCAATTACCAATCAACAAAGTATTGTGTTTTAATCAATTATTTGGTGACGTGAATATATTTAGAATAGTTTTATCTAAAAAGGATAACCTCACCTTCCTCCTCTGAGGAGCCTCCACTGGTCTACTCATATTCGGTTCTTTTGAAATACATATTCTTCATTTCATAATGTTTCTTTAGACCTGCCTAAAATAAATCATGGATTTATTGTGGTGTATATTTTTTAGACTTTAAACATAGATGTTCCAAAGGCGTGCATCACCTGCTTGTATGGGTGGAGGCCTGGAGATGTTAAACATGCTTGTGTGGGTGGAGGCCTGGAGATGTTAAACCTGCTTGTATGGGTGGAGGCCTGGAGATGTTAAACCTGCTTGTATGGGTGGAGACCTGGAGATGTTAAACCTGCTTGTATGGGTGGAGACCTGGAGATGTTAAACCTGCTTGTATGGGTGGAGGCCTGGAGATGTTAAACCTGCTTGTATGGGTGGAGGCCTGGAGATGTTAAACCTGCTTGTATGGGTGGAGGCCTGGAGATGTTAAACCTGCTTGTATGGGTGGAGGCCTGGAGATGTTAAACCTGCTTGTGTGGGTGGAGGCCTGGAGATGTTAAACGTGCTTGTATGGGTGGAGGCCTGGAGATGTTAAACGTGCTTGTATGGGTGGAGGCCTGGAGATGTTAAACCTGCTTGTATGGGTGGAGGCCTGGAGATGTTAAACCTGCTTGTATGGGTGGAGGCCTGGAGATGTTAAACATGCTTATGTTCCTGGAATTATTGTGAGACCGGCAATCATTTGCATGACAATTACCGGCTGACAAAAGGTCATGACCGTCACAGCCCAACCCTGACTGACTCTACCACGGTAACCCTGACTGACTAACTCTACCATGGTAACCCTGACTGACTAACTCTACCATGGTAACCCTGACTGACAGACTGACAATGTACAGTATGATTCCTGGTTGACTATGATGTAACATAGCGTGTGATGTAACATTTGTGGTTTATAAGTTAATGTGGTCATTTTTACACTAAATGCCCCTGTTAATATTCTCCTGTTATGGTGCATGAAGCAGCCTTGCCCACCAATGCGTATGCAATGCTAGCCGTGGGCACATTAAACACACACATTAACTCACAGCATTCGCAACACTAGCCATCACACACACTCTTCACACACACAGCTTGAGTTTGACACACATGGAAGAGAGCAGGCCAACATTCAGAGAGCCATACAGATGCTAAGGGATATGAAAGGTTTCACACTGCCTGCACAACCTCCTCACAAAGACCTCTAGACGCAGCTAGACCTCTAGTGGTCACCAAGTCTGCTCCTGCAGAGCTATGGGATGTGTTTCAGGCTTTTGTTCCAGCCCAGCACTAACTCACCCGATTCTGCAATGTTTGGTTGATTAGTTGAATCAGCTGTGTTACTACTACTACTACTACTGACTGTAATATTGTCCTGTAATCCAAGACCAATGATGGATTCTACTTTAGTGTCAAGACTATGTGCTGTGTACTATTCTGCTATGCTGTACTCTCTTAGATTGACTGTACTGTACTGTATTGTCCTGTCCTCTACTGTCCTGTCCTGTACTGTCCTGTCCTGTACTATCCTCTACTGTCCTGTCCTCTACTGTACTGTACTGTCCTCTACTGTACTGTACTGTCCTCTACTGTCCTGTACTGTCCTGTCCTGTGCTGTCCTACTGTACTGTACTTGACTGTCCTGTCCTGTCCTGTCCTCTACTGTCCTGTACTGTCCTGTGCTGTCCTGTACTGTCCTGTGCTGTCCTCTCCTGTCCTGTACTGTCCTCTCCTGTCCTGTGCTGTCCTCTCCTGTCCTGTGCTGTCCTGTACTGTCCTGTCCTGTGCTGTCCTGTACTGTCCTCTCCTGTCCTGTGCTGTACTACTGTACTGTACTGTCCTGTGCTGTCCTGTCCTCTGCTGTCCTGTGCTGTCCTGTACTGTCCTGTACTGTCCTGTCCTGTGCTGTACTGTACTGTCCTCTACTGTCCTGTCCTGTCCTCTACTGTCCTGTGCTGTCCTCTACTGTCCTGTACTGTCCTCTACTGTCCTGTACTGTCCTCTCCTGTCCTGCGCTGTACTACTGTACTGTACTTTACTGTCCTGTCCTGTGCTGTCCTGTACTGTTCTCTACTGTCCTGTGCTGTCCTGTACTGTCCTCTACTGTCCTGTGCTGTCCTGTACTGTCCTCTACTGTCCTGTACTGTCCTGTCCTCTACTGTCCTGTGCTGTCCTGTACTGTCCTGTCCTGTCCTGTCCTGTACTGTCCTCTACTGTCCTGTCCTGTGCTGTCCTCTACTGTCCTGTCCTCTACTGTCCTGTACTGTCCTGTCCTCTACTGTCCTGTGCTGTCCTCTACTGTCCTGTCCTCTACTGTCCTGTGCTGTCCTCTACTGTCCTGTCCTCTACTGTCCTGTACTGTCCTGTGCTGTCCTCTACTGTCCTGTCCTCTACTGTCCTGTACTGTCCTGTCCTGTACTGTCCTGTCCTCTACTGTCCTGTCCTGTCCTCTACTGTCCTGTGCTGTCCTGTCCTCTACTGTCCTGTGCTGTCCTGTCCTCTACTGTCCTGTCCTCTACTGTCCTCTACTGTCCTGTGCTGTCCTGTACTGTCCTCTACTGTCCTGTGCTGTCCTGTACTGTCCTCTCCTGTCCTGTGCTGTCCTGTCCTCTCCTGTCCTGTGCTGTCCTGTACTGTCCTCTCCTGTCCTGTACTGTCCTCTACTGTCCTGTGCTGTCCTGTACTGTCCTCTCCTGTCCTGTGCTGTCCTGTCCTGTCCTGTACTGTCCTCTCCTGTCCTGTGCTGTCCTGTACTGTCCTCTCCTGTCCTGTGCTGTACTACTGTACTGTACTGTGAGGGTGTTGAGAGCAGCTGTGCAGGTGGAACGTGTCTGGAGGAGTTGTGTCTCCCAACGGGGCAGCTAATGGAGCACTGCTGGGTTATTGATGAGTCTCCCTTCAGACAGAGAGAGAGAGAGCAGAGGAGAAGAGAGGACCGGAGAGAGCAGGATGGGACAGAGTTAAACAATGGAGGGAGGGAGGGAGGGAGGGACATGATGGGGAAGGAGAGAATATGGAGAAGAGGAGAGGGGAAGATAGATTGCTCTTTTGGGAGTTAGGCCCAGGTTTGAAGTTCTTAAAATGACATTACAACCTGGGCCTAACTCCTAAGTCATTTTCTATTAAGGAATCTTTACTTTTACTCAAGTATGACAATTGGGTACTTTTTTAACCACTATTTCTGACAAACGCATGTATTTATTAAGTGTTACACACAATTTGATTGGTTGACTGACTGATTGATTACAACCCAATAATCAGATTGGTAACAAAGAAACCTCCATAGAAGCATCACAGAAGAAATATGAGCAGGACTACTGAAAATGATCTTGAAAAGAGAGGGAATAGAGAACCAGGGAAGAGAGAAGGGGGGAATGAAGGAGGAGAGAAAGAGTGATGAAGGGCAGGAGGAGGACAGAGACAAAAATACCTGGAGAGAGTGATATGTGAGCTAGAAGGAGGATGGATGATGGGAGGAGGCAGGCACACTCTCTCAGGCAGTGGAAGATGGTGACAGAAAGGGTTAGAATGTCACAGTGATTCCATTGAGGGTTGGGGACCCACTGGGGCAATATGTTAAAGGTACTTCCTCTTGGTCAGAGCCCAGGACTAGCTCCTTACTTAAATGATTAGACATTGGGTTTCTTAACTCGGTTGGTCACAAGGAAAACCGGTAACACTTTATAATAACTTTCATTAATGAGCCATTAATAAACTATTTATGGGTAGAATACGTACATCATTAAAAGTTAAAAGATGTTTACCAAGATCATAAACGTTATTGTCATGTTACCAAAATACCCCAAAGCTGTATCTGGGACACAATCTACACATAGTATCTACATGACACATGATTACACATTCCATTCCAGTGAGGACACCTCACCTCAGCCAATGTGGAGGCATAAGCCCTCCCTGTGACAGAGCTCAACAAGTCAGAGGTCATCAGACGCATGTGTTGGGTCCAGTAAACAACGCCTGCTGCTGCCAAAAGGAGAGGGGGCTGGGAGCGGGGCGGAGGGGGACAAATATATACTGAAGGACAGTGGTAAAAAAGTACCCAATTGTCATACTTGAGTAAAGATTCCTTAATAGAAAATGACTCAAGTGAAAGTCACCCACTAAAAGTATTTGGTTTTAAATCTACTTAAGTATCAAATGTAAAAGTAAAAATAATTTCAAATTGTGTATATTAAGCAAAACAGACGTTTTATTTTGATCAGACCCAGAGGCAAACAGTGTCAAAGTAACAGAAGTTTATTACTAGAACAGGGGGCAGGCAAAACAACAGGTCAGGGCAGGCAGAGGTCAGTACTCCAGATCAGAGTCCAAAAGGTACCGAACGGCAGGCAGGCTCAGGGTCAGGGCAGACAGAGGTCAGTACTCCAGATCAGAGTCCAAAAGGTACCGAACAGCAGGCAGTCTCAGGGTCAGGGCAGGCAGAGGTCAGAGTCCAGATCAGAGTCCAAAAGGTACCGAACGGCAGGCAGTCTCAGGGTCAGGGCAGGCAGAGGTCAGAGTCCAGATCAGAGTCCAAAAGGTACCGAACGGCAGGCAGGCTCAGGGTCAGGGCAGGCAGAGGTCAGAGTCCAAATCAGAGTCCAAAAGGTACCGAACGGCAGGCAGTCTCAGGGTCAGGGCAGGCAGAGGTCAGAGTCCAGATCAGAGTCCAAAAGGTACCGAACGGCAGGCAGGCTCAGGGTCAGGGCAGGCAGAGGTCAGAGTCCAGATCAGAGTCCAAAAGGTACCGAACAGCAGGCAGTCTCAGGGTCAGGGCAGGCAGAGGTCAGAGTCCAGATCAGAGTCCAAAAGGTACCGAACAGCAGGCAGTCTCAGGGTCAGGGCAGGCAGAGGTCAGAGTCCAGATCAGAGTCCAAAAGGTACCGAACGGCAGGCAGGCTCAGGGTCAGGGCAGGCAGAGGTCAATAATCCAGATCAGAGTCCAAAAGGTACCGAACGGCAGGCAGGCTCAGGGTCAGAGCAGGCAGAGGTCAATAATCCAGATCAGAGTCCAAAAGGTACAGAACGGCAGGCAGTCTCAGGGTCAGGGCAGGCAGAGGTCAGTACTCCAGATCAGAGTCCAAAAGGTACAGAACGGCAGGCAGGCTCAGGGTCAGGGCAGGCAGAGGTCAGTACTCCAGATCAGAGTCCAAAAGGTACCGAACGGCAGGCAGTCTCAGGGTCAGGGCAGGCAGAGGTCAGTACTCCAGATCAGAGTCCAAAAGGTACAGAACGGCAGGCAGGCTCAGAGCAGGCAGAGGTCAATAATCCAGATCAGAGTCCAAAAGGTACCGAACGGCAGGCAGGCTCAGGATCAGAGCAGGCAGAGGTCAGAGTCCAGATCAGAGTCCAAAAGGTACCGAACAGCAGGCAGTCTCAGGGTCAGGGCAGGCAGAGGTCAGAGTCCAGATCAGAGTCCAAAAGGTACCGAACGGCAGGCAGGCTCAGGGTCAGGGCAGGCAGAGGTCAATAATCCAGATCAGAGTCCAAAAGGTACCGAACGGCAGGCAGGCTCAGGGTCAGGGCAGGCAGAGGTCAATAATCCAGATCAGAGTCCAAAAGGTACCGAACGGCAGGCAGGCTCAGAGCAGGCAGAGGTCAATAATCCAGATCAGAGTCCAAAAGGTACCGAACGGCAGGCAGGCTCAGGGTCAGAGCAGGCAGAGGTCAATAATCCAGATCAGAGTCCAAAAGGTACCAAACGGCGGACAGGCTCAGAGCAGGCAGAGGTCAATAATCCAGATCAGAGTCCAAAAGGTACAGAACGGCAGGCAGGCTCAGGGTCAGAGCAGGCAGAGGTCAATAATCCAGATCAGAGTCCAAAAGGTACAGAACGGCAGGCAGGCTCAGGGTCAGAGCAGGCAGAATGGTCAAAACCGGGAAAACTAGAAAACAGGAACTAGAACAAGACAGGAGCAAAGGGAAAACCGCTGGTAGGCTTGACCAACAAAAAGAACTGGCAACAGACAAACAGAGAACACAGGTATAAATACACAGGGGATAATGGGGAAGATGGGCGACACCTGGAGGGGGTGGAGACAAGCACAAGGACAGGTGAAACAGATCAGGGTGTGACAGTTTTTGTTATTTACGTATAGCCAGGGGAACACTCCAACATTCAGACATCATTTACAAACAAAGCATTTGTGTTTAGTGAGTCCACCAGATCAGAGGCAGTAGATGACCAGGGATGTTCTCTTGGTGTGTGAATTGGACCATTTTCCTGTCCTGCTAAGCGTTCAACATTTTGGGTAATTTTGGGTGTCAGGGAAAATGTATGGAGTAAAAAGTACATTATATTCATTAGGAATATAGTGAAGTAAAAGTTGCCAAAACTATAAATAGTAAAGTACAGACAACCCAAAAAAACTACTTAAGTAGTACTTTAAAGTATTTTTACTTCAGTACTTTCCACCACTGCTGAAGGACTGCATATACAGTATATTGTGTTTTTTATCAAATTGTTTGTTTGTGTGTTTGTTTGTGTGTGTGTGTGTGTGTGTGTGTGTGTGTGTGTGTGTGTTTGTTTGTGTGTGTGTGAGTGACAGGGTAGGGGGTAAAAGGGAGGTAGTAGTGGGAGAGTTGTTAGTTGTTTTGGCAGAGTGGTACAGTTGACTCCTCCTCTGTCCTTTCGTGATTTATGACACCTGCTCCAGTCAGACACAAAAGGGGCTATTTCCAACACACACACACACACACACACACACACACACACACACACACACACACACACACACACACACACACACACACACACACACACACACACACACACACACACACAAATCAAATCAAATTTTATTTGTCACATTCACATGGTTAGCAGATGTTAATGCGAGTGTAGCGAAATGCTTGTGCTTCTAGTTCCGACAATGCAGTAATAACCAACAAGTAATCTAACCTAACAATTCCACAACTACTACCTTATACACACAAGTGTAAAGGGATAAAGAATATGTACATAAAGATATATGAATGAGTGATGGTACAGAACGGCATAGGCAAGATGCAGTAGATGATATAGAGTACAGTATATACATATACATATGAGATGAGTAATGTAGGGTATGTAAACATTATATTAAGTGGCATTGTTTAAAGTGGCTAGTGGTACATTTTTACATAATTTCCATCAATTCCCATTATTAAAGTGGCTGGAGTTGAGTCAGTATGTTGGTAGCGGCCACTAAATGTTAGTGGTGGCTGTTTAACAGTCTGATGGCCTTGAGATAGAAGCTGTTTTTCAGTCTCTCGGTCCCTGCTTTGATGCACCTGTACTGACCTCGCCTTCTGGATGATAGCAAGGTGAACAGGCAGTGGCTTGGGTGGTTGTTGTCCTTGATGATCTTTATGGCCTTCCTGTGACATCGGGTGGTGTAGGTGTCCTGGAGGGCAGGTAGTTTGCCCCCGGTGATGCGTTGTGCAGACCTCACTACCCTCTGGAGAGCCTTACGGTTGTGGGCGGAGCAGTTGCCGTACCAGGCGGTGATACAGCCTGACAGGATGCTCTCGATTGTGCATCTGTAGAAGTTTGTGAGTGCTTTTGGTGACAAGCCGAATTTCTTCAGCCTCCTGAGGTTGAAGAGGCGCTGCTGCGCCTTCTTCACAACGCTGTCTGTGTGGGTGGACCAATTCAGTTTGTCCGTGATGTGTACACCGAGGAACTTAAAACCTTCCACCTTCTCCACTACTGTCCCGTCGATGTGGATAGGGGGGGTGCTCCCTCTGCTGTTTCCTGAAGTCCACAATCATCTCCTTTGTTTTGTTGACGTTGAGTGTGAGGTTATTTTCCTGACACCACACTCCGAGGGCCCTCACCTCCTCCCTGTAGGCCATCTCGTCGTTGTTGGTAATCAAGCCTACCACTGTAGTGTCGTCCGCAAACTTGATGATTGAGTTGGAGGCGTGCATGGCCACGCAGTCGTGGGTGAACAGGGAGTACAGGAGAGGGCTCAGAACGCACCCTTGTGGGGCCCCGGTGTTGAGGATCAGCAGGGTGGAGATGTTGTTACCTACCCTCACCACCTGGGGGCGGCCCGTCAGGAAGTCCAGGACCCAGTTGCACAGGGTAGGGGTCGAGACCCAGGGTCTCAAGCTTGATGACGAGTTTGGAGGGTACTATGGTGTTAAATGCTGAGCTGTAGTCGATGAACAGCATTCTCACATAGGTATTCCTCTTGTCCAGATGGGTTAGGGCAGTGTGCAGTGTGGTTGCGATTGCGTCGTCTGTGTACCTATTGGGTCGGTAAGCAAATTGGAGTGGGTCTAGGGCAGGGGTGGGCAAACTTTTTGACTCGCGGGCCACAATGGGTTCTAAAATTTGACAGAGGGGCCGGGCCAGGAGCATTTGGAGGGAGTGTTTGGGCCGGATATACTAAAGCATTAAATGTAGTGTGTGCAAACCTCATAGCACAGTAAGAACACTACAACCCAATTTATTAACTGTCTTTCAAATGTGAAAAATAGCCCTTATCAGTTAATAAATTTGTCTCAAGGAATATGCAAGATATGGCATTTACATACTATTTCGCAGATACCGGGATGAGGAAATGTAAATAGATTAAAATAACATACGCACTGTGATTTATCAAGATTGCGTCTGTTTTTAATAAGTTTCAATCGAAGGTGCAAAGTTAAAGAAATCAACATTTATTGAAAAATGGAATCACTTTCAACATTCAAAACATATTATTACACAACGAAATACTCAAGCTCAATAATATCTACTTGTGTTAAACTCCGCAAAATCATGGATGGATTGTCCTGACCACGCGCTCTACAAACTCGCCACGGACGCCCTCGCCTTCACGCGCAAACAGTACACGTGTATCGTTGCCAAGCACACAGACATAGGCTGTATTAAATATCCTACCTGCAGCTGAAAATTTAAATTTAAATTAAGAGCGATGTGCGGCGTGTTAATAAAGCTACTGTACCGCTGCTGTGCGTAAATGCGCATTGCTCTTAATTAAAAAACGCACTTCCAAACTTTCCATATGCATTTTTTCATAACACAGCAGAAAAACTCACCATTTCAGTGGGAACAGTGTTGTTGGTCTCCCTTTTTTGCCAGTGCATCAAAGTCTGGAGTTAGTTTTGTTGTGGCAATTCTCAGGACAGATCTGAGTTGTTGGTCAGTTAACTTGGATCTGTGATGGGCTTTGTTGATTTTCATGACGCTAAACGTCTGCTCACACACGTAGGTCGAGCCAAACAACACCAGCATCTTCTGCGCCGTCCTCCGGAGGTTTGGAAACGCGGTCTCGTTAAGTGAAGCGTAAAAGTCATTCAGTTTAAGAGACTTGAACTTCTCCTTTGAGACGGAGTCAGACTGAAGATCGATCAGTTCCAATTGCAGCTCCTGCGGTGCTGATTCGGGTTCTTGTGACAGGGGACAGGACACCAGTTGAAGTGACTTGTCAATTTTTTCAAAATCACAGAACCGACGGCAAAATTCTCTGTGCAGATCGTCCAGTGATTTGCAGTATTTCTTCGCATTTCGGGCGGCCTCTTTCTGCACGGCTAGTGTGGGGAAATGTGCGAAAGATTTGTTTGACATTTGCCTGGAGAATAAAACCAGCTTGGATTTGAAGGCTCTCACATTTGTGTACATGTCGTGCGCAAACTGATCTTTCCCCTGTAGCTTCACGTTCAGCTCATTCATGTGTGAAAATATGTCCACAGCAAACGCAAAGTCACAAAGCCAGTTTGTGTCGCTCAGCTCGGGGAATTCTTCGGATTTCCCCATTAAATTAAAAAATGAGCGAATCTCGTCTTTGAGCTCCCAGACTCGTTGAAACACTTTCCCCAAACTTAACCAGCGGACGCGAGAGTGGTAAAGTAGGTCCTGGTGATCCGCATTAGTTTCTTCCAGGAACGAAATGAACTGACGATGATTAAGTCCCCTTGCTCGTATGAAGTTAACAAGTTTTACAACTGGATCCACGACGTGATTAAGCTGCAATACAGACTTACACAGAGACTCCTGATGAATGATGCAGTGAAGTAAAATAACATCCTGGTCAGGGTTTTCTTCTTTCACTTTATCCTGGATTCTTTTCAGCAGCCCGATGTTTTTTCCAGTTAAATTTGGCGATCCATCCGTGGTGACATTGGCAAGTTTACTCCAAGGTAGCTTCATTCTCTCGATGACAGCAGACACCTGTTCATATAAGTCCTCTCCTCGCGTTTTCCCTTTCAGTGATTCCATGCTCAAAAGCTCCTCCGTTATCTCAAAACTGTCGTTAATCCCTCGGATAAAAATTAGGAGCTGAGCAGTGTCTTTTATGTCGTTACTTTCATCCAGTGCTAGTGAATATAACTTAAAGGACTCCGCCTTTTTGTTTAACTCGCTGACTATATCTTCGTCAATCAGTTCCACGCGGCGAGTCACTGTCCTGCGTGCTAAACTGATTTTTTCAAACTTGGCTTTGCTCTCCGGACACAAGAGACCTGCTGTCTCTACCATGCACTCTTTCAAAAACTCGCCTTCGGAGAAAGGCTTGCTAGCCTTTGCTAATTTGAATGCCAGCAAATAACTTGCCTTGGTACTTGACTCTTGAATTGCAGTTTGTCGGTGAAAAAAGTTCTGTTGACTCTGTAAATTAGCTGCCAACCTCTGAGCAGTAGCCGCCCGTTCTTGTGTTGACTGCTTGCTAGCATAGTTTGCATGCTTCGTGGCAAAGTGACGGCTGATATTGTACTCTTTGAAAACCGCAACAGCTTCTTGGCATATCAGACATACAGCCGTTGATCGGACTTCAGTGAAGAAGTATTTTGTTGTCCACTCCTTATTAAACACTCGGCATTCGCTGTCCACTTTCCTTCTCTTTGGTCCGCTCATTTTTACAGAAGGGCTTAATGGTGACGTGAAACGAAGTGAAAATTAAAGTGAAATAAAGAGAAATACGCGCCACTCCAACAGCGGTCAATGTGTTTTGAGTGCGCCATCTATTGGGGAAACGTGGGCATTGCAGGGAAAGGGGAAAAAAAGGAGGTTTTTACTATAATTTGGACAAGTTCGGCGGGCCGGATTAAAAAGCCTAACGGGCCGTATGTGGCCCGCGGGCCGTAGTTTGCCCATGTCTGGTCTAGGGTGTCAGGTAGGGTGGAGGTGATATGGTCCTTGACTAGTCTCTCAAAGCACTTCATGATGACGGAAGTGAGTGCTACGGGGCGGTAGTCGTTTAGCTCAGTTACCTTAGCTTTCTTGGGAACAGGAACAATGGTGGCCCTCTTGAAGCATGTGGGAACAGCAGACTGGGATAAGGATTGATTGAATATGTCCTTAAACACACCAGTCAGCTGGTCTGTGCATGCTCTGAGGATGCGGCTGGGAATGCCGTCTGGGCCTGCAGCCTTGCGAGGGTTAACACGTTTAAATGTTTTACTCACCTCGGCTGCAGTGAAGGAGAGCCCGCAGGTTTTGGTAGCGGGCCGTGTCAGTGGCACTGTATTGTCCTCAAAGCGAGCAAAAAAGTTATTTAGCCTGTCTGGGAGCAAGACATCCTGGTCCGCGACGGGGCTGGTTTTCTTTTTGTAATCCGTGATTGACTGTAGACCATGCCACATACCTCTTGTGTCTGAGCTGTTGAATTGCGACTCTACTTTGTCTCTATACTGGGACTTAGCTTGTTTGATTGCCTTGCGGAGAGAATAGCTACACTGTTTGTATTCGGTCATGTTTCCGGTCACCTTGCCCTGGTTAAAAGCAGTGGTTCGCGCTTTCAGTTTCACGCGAATGCTGCCATCAATCCACGGTTTCTGGTTTGGGAATGTTTTAATCGTTGCTGTGGGTACGACATCGTCAATGCACTTTTTAATGAACTCGCTCACCGAATCAGCATATTCGTCAATATTGTTGTTGGACGCAATGCGGAACATATCCCAATCCACGTAATCGAAGCAGTCTTGAAGCGTGGAATCAGATTGGTCGGACCAGCGTTGAACAGACCTGAGCGAGGGAGCTTGTTTTAGTTTCTGTTTGTAGGCTGGAAGCAACAAAATGGAGTCGTGGTCAGCTTTTCCGAAAGGAGGGCGGGGGAGGGCCTTATATGCATCGCGGAAGTTAGTATAACAATGATCCAAGGTTTTACCAGCCCTGGTAGCACAATCGATATGCTGATAGAATTTAGGGAGTTTGTTTTCAGATTAGCCTTGTTAAAATCCCCAGCTACGATGAATGCAGCCTCAGGGTGTGTGGTTTCCAGTTTACAAAGAGTCAGATAAAGTTCGTTCAGGGCCATCGATGTGTTTGCTTGGGGGGGAATATATACGGCTGTGATTATAATCGAAGAGAATTCCCTTGGTAGATAATGCGGTCGACATTTGATTGTGAGGAATTCTAGATCAGGTGAACAGAATGACTTGAGTTCCTGTATGTTGTTATGATCACACCACGTCTCGTTAATCATAAGGCATACACCCCCGCCCCTCTTCTTACCAGAAAGATGTTTGTTTCTGTCGGCGCGATGCGTGAAGAAACCAGCTGGCTGCACCGACTCCGTTAGCGTCTCTTGAGTGAGCCATGTTTCCGTGAAGCAGAGAACGTTACAATCTCTGATGTCTCTCTGAAATGTTACCCTTGCTCGGATTTCATCAACCTTATTGTCAAGAGACTGGACATTGGCGAGTAGTATGCTAGGGAGTGGAGCGCGATGTGCCCGTCTCCGAAGCCTGACCAGGAGACCGCTTCGTTTGCCTCGTTTACGGCGTCGCTTAGGGTCGCCGGCTGGGTTCAGATCCATTGTATTGGGTGGAAGGCAAAACACTGGATCCGCTTCGGGAAAGTCATATTCCTGGTTGTAACGATGGTGAGTTGACGTTGCTCTTATATTCAGTAGTTCCTCCCTACTGTATGTAATGAAACCTAAGATTACCCGGGGTACCAATGTAAGGAATAACACATAAAAAAACAAAATACTGCATATTTTCCAAAGAACGCGAAGCGAGGCGGCCATCTCGGTCGGCGCCGGAAGTATACACACACTAACAAATAAAGAGACAACAGCTGCAAGGCCCCCCAATTACCGTCCAAGGTGGCCAACATCAACATTGTCTATTGAAGTCAATAATGCCAACATGGTTAAGAGTAGGGCTACAAGAACTAAGCACAGAGTGAGGGAGGAAGGAAGGGGCGGAGGAGACAGAGTGAGGGAGGAAGGAAGGGGAGGAGGAGACAGAGTGAGGGAGGAAGGAAGGGGAGGAGGAGACAGAGTGAGAGAAGATGGAACCAACGGAGAAGGGCGACATCTTACGAGTTCCAACCCAACTTTGCTATTTCAGTGACTTTTCTCGTGTTTATCTTTACATTCTTTGTACAGAAAGTTCATACTATTATCACATATGACCACCAGGGCACTTTTGGACAGTTCCTAACCGTGATTTCAACTCCAAGTCAGCTGGTTCATTGTTCATACAGGATCCTATTCCTTTGTTCTATGGGCTACCAAAACACCGCAGGCACAAACGCGGGAGACGAGGTGGAGTCCTGGTGAAATGGAGGCGAAGAGAAAACTGAACAGCGGTCCCCTCCTCTCTATTGGCGAATGTCAAGTCACTCAAGAATAAAATGGATGAGCTTCGTTTGAGAGTCTACTATCATAGAGACTTGAAAAGCTGCAATATTATATGTCTTGCCGAAGCATGGCTGGATGATGGCGCTGGCACGTTGTGGTGGCTTCTCCTTGCAGAGGCGGTGTACTACTTCAATTAGAAGGAGATCTCAAGCTTTTTCTCACCTGATATAGAAAACCTCTTGGGAAGCTGCAGAAGCTTTTATTACCAAGAGAGTTCTCATCGTAATTATCACAACTGTCTACATTCCTCCTCAGGCCAACACCATTCTGACACTCAATGAACTGTATGGGGCCATAAACAAACAAGAAACCGCTCACCCAGAGGCAGCGTTTTACTGGTGGGCGGAGACTAACGCGGGGAGACTTAAAACCGTCCTACCTCACTTCTACCAACACATCTCTTGCACCGCTAAGGGCGCTAAAAATATAGACCCCTTTTATTCTACCCACAGAAATGCAGACAAGGCCTTCCCTCGTCCTCCCTTTGGAAAATCTGACCATGACTCCAATCTTCTGCTTCAGTGATGAAGTACCAGTGATGCGCTGAACACGGAAGTGGTCGGACGAAGCAGACGCGAGGCTACAAGACTGTTTTTCTAGTACAGACAGGGATATGTTCCAGGACTCATCCAATAGCATTGAGGAGTTTACCACAACAGTCACAGGCTTCATCAATAAGTGCATAAACGATGTCGCCCTCACAGTGACTATAAGAATGTATCCCAACCAAAACACATGGATTAGAGGCCTATTACACCGGTTACGATGCTCATCGTATGTGGCAGAGCTTGCAGACAATAACGGATTACAAAGGGAAATCCAGCCATGAGCTGCCCAGCGACGCAGAGCAGACAAACTCCCATGTCGCTAAGAGGAATATAACACTGTGCCTTGTGTGAAAGACCCTGCTTTTCCAGATGACTATGTGATCTGATGTGAGTTAAAATGTTAAACAGGTGAACAATCACAAGACCAGACGGAAAGCCAGGGCTCATTCTCAAAGCACAGACCAGCAGGCAGGCGTCTTCACAGACATGTTCAATATCTCCTTGTCCCAGTCTGTAATCCCAACATGTTTCAAGCTGACCACCATTGTCCCTGTTCCCAGGAGATCCAAGTTAGCCTGCCTAAATGACTATCACCGTAGAACTCACATCTGAAATGATGAAGTGCTTTGAAAGGCTGGTCATGACACACATAAACACCATCATCCCAGACCCACTCCATACTGCCCCAACAGATTCACAGATGACGCAATCTCAATTGTACTTCACACTGCCCTCTTCCACCTGGAAAAGAGGGGGAAAAACTGTTCATAGACTACAGCTCAGCGTTCAACACCATAGTCCCCTCCAAGCTCATCACCAAGCTAGGGACGCTGGGACTGAACCCCTCCCTCTGCAACTGGATCCTGGACTTCTTCATGGGTCGGCATCAGGTGGTGAAGAGGCAACAACACCTCTGCCACGCTGACCCTCAACACAGATGCACCTCAGGGGTGTGTGCTTAGTCCCCTCCTGTACTCCCTGATCACCCACGAATGTGTGGCCGTGCACGACTCCAACACCCTCATCAAGTTTCCTGACTATACAATTGTGGTAGGCCTGATCACCGATGGCGATGAGTCAGCTTACAGGGAGGAGGTCAGAGACTTAGCAGTGTGGTGCCATGACAACAACCTCTCCCTCGACGTCAGTAAGACCAAGGAGCTGATCGTGGACTATAGGAGAAAGAGGGGAGAGTACGCCCCCTTCCACATCGACAGGGCTGTTGTGGAGCAGGTCGAGAGCTTTAAGTTCCTTGGCGTCCACATCCTTAAGGACTTAACATGGTCCACACACACCCAAACAGTCGTGAAGAGGGCACGGCAGCGTCTCTTCCCCCACAGGAGGCTGAAAAGATTTGTCAAGGGCCCTCAGGTCCTCAAAACGTTCTACAGCTGCACCCTCGAGAGCATCTTCACTGGCTGCATCACCGCTTGGTAGCACCACTATTGACCACAAATCGCTACAAAGGGTGGTGCGGACAGCCCAGTACATCACCGGGGCCGAGCTCCCTGCCATCCAGGACCTCTATTTTAGGCGGTGTCAGAGGAAGGCCCGAAAAATCACCCAAGCCATAGACTGTTTACTCTGCTACCGTCCAGCCAGAAGTAGCATCGGCTCTCGGACCAACAGGCCCCGAGACAGCTTCTACCCACAAAGCATAAGAATGCTAAATAGTCAACTAATGGTACCCAAACCAATTGCACTGACTCTAACTTGCACTGACCCTATGCACGCTCACTAGACTTTATAGACACACGCTACACTGTCACTCCCACACAAATCCCTCACACATTCAAACAATACACACGCATGCCGACACAACACAAACATACATACTAACACACTTTTACACTCTGTTCTTTATTTTACTATTATTATTAGTATTATCCATCCTGATGTCACTTTACCCTGCCTTCATCTACATATCTAGCTCAAGTATCTCGTACATCTGCACAATGATCTGGTACTGGTACTCCCTGTATATACACTATATATACAAATGTATGTGGACACCCCTTCAAATTAGTGGATTCAGATGCCACCTTTCCAACAAGTCAGTTTGTCAAATTTCTCCCCTGCAGAGCTGTCCAGGTCAACTGTAAGTGCTGATATTGGAAAAGCGTTCTCTCACCATCTAGCAGTCTGACAGACGGATCTGGGTTTGGCAGATGCAAAGGAGGACACTACCTGCCCTAATGCATAATGCCAACTGTAAAGTTTGGTAAAGGAGGAATAATTGTCTGGGGCTGTTTTTCATGGTTCGGGCCGCTTAGTTCCAGTGAAGGGAAATCTTAACGCTACGGCATACAATGACATTCTAGACGATTCTATGCTTCCAACTTTGTGGCAACAGTTTGGGGAAGGCCCTTTCCTGTTTCAACATGACAATGCCCCATGCACAAAGCGAGGTCCATGAGGAACAACTTGACTGGCCTGCAAAGAGCCCTGACCTCAACCCCATCGAACACCTCTGGAATGAATTGGAATGCCGACTGTGAGCCAGGCCTAATCGCCCAACATCAGTGCCTGACCTCACTAATGCCCTTGTGGCTGAATGGAAACAAGTCCCTGCAGCAATGTTCCAACATCTAGTGGAACACCTTCACAGAAGAGAGGAGGCTGTTATAGCAGCAAAGGGAGGACCAACTCCATATTAATGCCCATGATTCTGGAATGTTTGACGAGCATTTGATTCCTTTTTGTGTTAGTTACTATTACATTTGTTATCATTATTTGTGTTACTCTGCACCGTTGGGAAAGGTTCAAAGTAAGCATTTCACTATAAAGTCTACATTAGTTGTATTCGGTGCATGTGATAAATACAATGTCATTTGATTTGATGAATAGATGGAGAGATAGAGAGGTAGAGAGGTAGAGAGGTAGAGAGGTAGAGAGGTAGAGAGGTAGAGAGGTAGAGAGGGGAATGGGTAGAGAGGTAGAGAGGTAGAGAGGGATATGGGTAGAGAGGTAGAGAGGGATATAGGTAGAGAGGTAGAGAGGGATATAGGTAGAGAGGTAGAGAGGTAGAGAGGGGAATGGGTAGAGAGGTAGAGAGGGGAATGGGTAGAGAGGTAGAGAGGTAGAGGTAGAGAGGGGAATGGGTAGAGAGGTAGAGAGGTAGAGAGGGGAATGGGTAGAGAGGTAGAGAGGTAGAGAGGGGAATGGGTAGAGAGGTAGAGAGGTAGAGAGGGGAATGGGTAGAGAGGTAGAGAGGTAGAGAGGTAGAGAGGGGAATGGGTAGAGAGGTAGAGAGGTAGAGAGGGGAATGGGTAGAGAGGTAGAGAGGTAGAGAGGGGAATGGGTAGAGAGGTAGAGAGGTAGAGAGGTAGAGAGGGGAATGGGTAGAGAGGTAGAGAGGTAGAGAGGGGAATGGGTAGAGAGGTAGAGAGGTAGAGAGGGGAATGGGTAGAGAGGTAGAGAGGAGGTAGAGAGGGGAATGGGTAGAGAGGTAGAGAGGTAGAGAGGTAGAGAGGGGAATGGGTAGAGAGGTAGAGAGGTAGAGAGGGGAATGGGTAGAGAGGTAGAGAGGTAGAGAGGTAGAGAGGGGAATGGGTAGAGAGGTAGAGAGGTAGAGAGGGGAATGGGTAGAGAGGTAGAGAGGTAGAGAGGGGAATGGGTAGAGAGGTAGAGAGGTAGAGAGGGGAATGGGTAGAGAGGTAGAGAGGTAGAGAGGTAGAGAGGGGAATGGGTAGAGAGGTAGAGAGGTAGAGAGGGGAATGGGTAGAGAGGTAGAGAGGTAGAGAGGGGAATGGGTAGAGAGGTAGAGAGGTAGAGAGGTAGAGAGGGGAATGGGTAGAGAGGTAGAGAGGTAGAGAGGGGAATGGGTAGAGAGGTAGAGAGGTAGAGAGGGGAATGGGTAGAGAGGTAGAGAGGTAGAGAGGGGAATGGGTAGAGAGGTAGAGAGGTAGAGAGGTAGAGAGATGGGGAGATAGAGAGGTAGAGAGGGGAATGGGTAGAGAGGTAGAGAGGAGGTAGAGAGGTAGAGAGGGGAATGGGTAGAGAGGTAGAGAGGAGGTAGAGAGGGGAATGGGTAGAGAGGTAGAGAGGAGGTAGAGAGGGGAATGGGTAGAGAGGTAGAGAGGTAGAGAGGTAGAGAGGGGAATGGGTAGAGAGGTAGAGAGGTAGAGAGGGGAATGGGTAGATAGGTAGAGAGGTAGAGAGGGGAATGGGTAGAGAGGTAGAGAGGTAGAGAGGGGAATGGGTAGATAGGTAGAGAGGTAGAGAGGGGAATGGGTAGAGAGGTAGAGAGGTAGAGAGGGGAATGGGTAGAGAGGTAGAGAGGTAGAGAGGTAGAGAGATGGTAGAGAGGTAGAGAGGGGAATGGGTAGAGAGGTAGAGAGGAGGTAGAGAGGTAGAGAGGGGAATGGGTAGAGAGGTAGAGAGGAGGTAGAGAGGGGAATGGGTAGAGAGGTAGAGAGGAGGTAGAGAGGTAGAGAGGAGGTAGAGAGGGGAATGGGTGTCCTTGGTGAGTGTTGTTTGATACGTCTATTTTGCAATCTGAGAGGTGCTGCTGCTCTTTCACCTCCACCCTCCTCTCTACCTCCTTCTCTCTCTCGCTTTCCCTTTCTGTCTTCCCACCACCCTGGGCCACTGCACACCCCCAGACTGGGGTTCTAGGTCAGGGGTCAGGGGTTATAGGAGTGAGAGCTCAGAGGGCTGACTGTCTGACTGCAGACACAGATGTAATTTCAACAAGCATTAAGCATTCATTCAACCTTAGGTGGACTGTGTACAGAATGTGGACCTGACAATGAAATCAGCCAGTCTGCAGAGTGGCTAGGTTCTGTGCCAACACAATATTGGGTAGGTGCACAGACCTGTGTGTGTGTGTCTGTGTGTGTGTGTGTTTGCTCAGACCAAGGGGGCAGCTGCTTTCAGCCACTATCACATTGTTTAGGCTGCACGGAACCTAACGGCTCTAGGGCCCACTGAGTTTGACCTGAACTTCACACCACACACAAACACACTCACACATACCTACACATGCACAAACAACACAGACATGCACACACACACACACACACACACACACACACGTATGCGGACTCACACACACACCCAGTGTCTGGCTGGGCCTTCATACAGAAAGGCATGCATCTTCTGTGACAGCGTCAGAACAACTCTGCTTAAACAGTCACATGACTGAGAGGAGCAGAGCTCTGTGTGTGTTCTGATTTAGAAGCTCCTTTGTCTAGGGGCGAGCCCCCCGCCAGAGGGCTGTATTAGCAGCATTATACACTGTAATGGCTTGACACGTTCATCTGACACTCTTTCAGCCTAATGAACACATCCATTCTTGGTGTGTGTGTGTCTATATGGCTGTGTGTACTTGGTGTGTGTGTGTGTCTATATGGCTGTGTGTGTACTTGGTGTGTGTGTGTGTCTATATGGCTGCGTGTGTACTTGGTGTGTGTGTGTCTATATGGCTGTGTGTACTTGGTGTGTGTGTGTCTATAGGGCTGTGTGTGTACTTGGTGTGTGTGTGTGTCTATATGGCTGTGTGTACTTGGTGTGTGTGTGTCTATATGGCTGTGTGTGTACTTGGTGTGTGTGTGTCTATATGGCTGTGTGTGTACTTGGTGTGTGTGTGTGTCTATATGGCTGTGTGTGTACTTGGTGTGTGTGTGTCTATATGGCTGTGTGTGTACTTGGTGTGTGTGTGTCTATATGGCTGCGTGTGTACTTGGTGTGTGTGTGTGTGTGTGTCTATATGGCTGTGTGTGTACTTGGTGTGTGTGTGTCTATATGGCTGTGTGTGTACTTGGTGTGTGTGTGTGTCTATATGGCTGTGTGTGTACTTGGTGTGTGTGTGTCTATATGGCTGTGTGTGTACTTGGTGTGTGTGTCTATGGCTGTGTGTGTACTTGGTGTGTGTGTGTCTATATGGCTGTGTGTGTACTTGGTGTGTGTGTGTCTATATGGCTGTGTGTGTACTTGGTGTGTGTGTGTGTCTATATGGCTGTGTGTGTACTTGGTGTGTGTGTGTCTATATGGCTGTGTGTGTACTTGGTGTGTGTGTGTCTATATGGCTGTGTGTGTACTTGGTGTGTGTGTGTGTCTATATGGCTGTGTGTGTACTTGGTGTGTGTGTGTGTCTATATGGCTGTGTGTGTACTTGGTGTGTGTGTGTGTCTATATGGCTGTGTGTGTACTTGGTGTGTGTGTGTGTCTATATGGCTGTGTGTGTACTTGGTGTGTGTGTGTGTGTCTATATGGCTGTGTGTGTACTTGGTGTGTGTGGATGTCTATATGGCTGTGTGTGTACTTGGTGTGTGTGTGTGTCTATATGGCTGTGTGTGTACTTGGTGTGTGTGTGTCTATATGGCTGTGTGTGTACTTGGTGTGTGTGTGGATGTCTACATGGCTGTGTGTGTACTTGGTGTGTGTGTGTGTGTGTGTGTGTCTATATGGCTGTGTGTCTATATGGCTGTGTGTGTACTTGGTGTGTGTGTGTCTATATGGCTGTGTGTGTACTTGGTGTGTGTGTGTGTCTATATGGCTGTGTGTGTACTTGGTGTGTGTGGATGTCTATATGGCTGTGTGTGTACTTGGTGTGTGTGTGTGTCTATATGGCTGTGTGTGTACTTGGTGTGTGTGGATGTCTATATGGCTGTGTGTGTACTTGGTGTGTGTGTGTGTCTATATGGCTGTGTGTGTACTTGGTGTGTGTGTGTGTCTATATGGCTGTGTGTGTACTTGGTGTGTGTGTGTGTGTCTATATGGCTGCGTGTGTACTTGGTGTGTGTGTGTCTATATGGCTGTGTGTGTACTTGGTGTGTGTGTGTCTATATGGCTGTGTGTGTACTTGGTGTGTGTGTGGATGTCTATATGGCTGTGTGTGTACTTGGTGTGTGTGTGTGTGTGTGTGTGTGTCTATATGGCTGTGTGTGTACTTGGTGTGTGTGTGTCTATATGGCTGTGTGTGTACTTGGTGTGTGTGTGTCTATATGGCTGTGTGTGTACTTGGTGTGTGTGTGTCTATATGGCTGCGTGTGTACTTGGTGTGTGTGTCTATATGGCTGTGTGTGTACTTGGTGTGTGTGTGTCTATATGGCTGTGTGTGTACTTGGTGTGTGTGTGTCTATATGGCTGTGTGTGTACTTGGTGTGTGTGTGTCTATATGGCTGCGTGTGTACTTGGTGTGTGTGTGTGTCTATATGGCTGCGTGTGCACTTGGTGTGTGTGTGTCTATATGGCTGCGTGTGTACTTGGTGTGTGTGTGTGTGTCATGGGGGGGGGGGGGGGGGGGGGCTGACAGACGTGGAGCTGACAGTTCTGGGTTAGATCGGTCCAAGCCCAGCAAAGTCAAGCTCCTCGGAGAATACACATTACACACACATTACACACACGCACACACACCTAGGTGAAGACAAATGTTTGTTGAACAGCCCCAGTGGAGGACAGGCTGTCAGGGTGGGGTAGTACAGGGTGTCAGTGTGGGGTAGTACAGGGTGTCAGTGTGGGGTAGGACAGGGTGACAGTGAGGGGTAGGACAGGGTGTCAGTGTGGGGTAGGACAGGGTGTCAGAGTGGGGTAGGACAGGGTGTCAGTGTGGGGTAGGACAGGCTGTCTGGGTGGGGTAGGACAGGCTGTCAGTGTGGGGTAGGACAGTGTGTCAGTGTGGGGTAGGACAGGGTGTCAGTGTGGGGTAGGACAGTGTGTCTGGGTGGGATAGGACAGGCTGTCAGGGTGGGGTAGGACAGGGTGTCAGTGTGGGGTAGGACAGGCTGTCAGTGTGGGGTAGGACAGGGTGTCAGTGTGGGGTAGGACAGGGTGTCAGTGTGGGATAGGACAGTGTGTCTGGGTGGGGTAGGACAGGGTGTCAGTGTGGGGTAGGACAGGGTGTCAGTGTGGGGTAAGACAGGGTGTCAGTGTGGGGTAGGACAGGGTGTCAGTGTGGGGTAGGACAGGGTGTCAGTGTGGGGTAAGACAGGGTGTCAGTGTGGGGTAGGACAGGGTGTCAGGGTGGGGTAAGACAGGGTGTCAGTGTGGGGTAGTACAGGGTGTCAATGTGGGGTAAGACAGGGTGTCAGTGTGGGGTAGGACAGGGTGTCAGCGTGGGGTAAGACAGGGTGTCAGTGTGGGGTAGGACAGGGTGTCAGTGTGGGGTAGGACAGGCTGTCTGGGTGGGGTGGGGTAGGACAGGGTGTCAGTGTGGGGTAGGACAGGGTGTCAGTGTGGGGTAGGACAGGCTGTCTGGGTGGGGTAGGACAGGGTGTCTGGGTGGGGTAGGACAGGGTGTCAGTGTGGGGTAGGACAGGGTGTCAGTGTGGGGTAAGACAGGGTGTCAGTGTGGGGTAGGACAGGGTGTCAGTGTGGGGTAGGACAGGGTGTCAGTGTGGGGTAAGACAGGGTGTCAGTGTGGGGTAGGACAGGGTGTCTGGATGGGGTAGGACAGGGTGTCAGTGTGGGGTAGGACAGGGTGTCAGCGTGGGGTAAGACAGGGTGTCAGTGTGGGGTAGGACAGGGTGTCTGGGTGGGGTAGGACAGGGTGTCTGGGTGGGGTAGGACAGGGTGTCAGTGTGGGGTAGGACAGGGTGTCAGTGTGGGGTAAGACAGGGTGTCAGTGTGGGGTAAGACAGGGTGTCAGTGTGGGGTAAGACAGGGTGTCTGGATGGGGTAGGACAGGGTGTCAGTATGGGGTAAGACAGGGTGTCAGTGTGGGGTAAGACAGGGTGTCAGTGTGGGGTAAGACAGGGTGTCAGTGTGGGGTAAGACAGGGTGACAGTGTGGGGTAAGACAGGGTGTCAGTGTGGGGTAAGACAGGGTGTCAGTGTGGGGTAAGACAGGGTGTCAGCAGGTTGTCAGTGTGGGGTAAGACAGAGAGACAGAGTCAGAGCACAGGGAATGGGGGTTATTACCAACCACAGACAAACACATACAACAATTACAAACAAAATATGTATGTGTGTCTCCAATCCACTGTCAGTGAGTGAGGATTAACTGTCTGTTAGTGGGCTGCAGTCATAATGCCTCTCTCTGCTCCAGTCATAATGCCTCTCTCTGCTCCAGTCGTAATGCCTCTCTCTGCTCCAGTCGTAATGCCTCTCTCTGCTCCAGTCGTAATGCCTCTCTCTGCTCCAGTCGTAATGCCTCTCTCTGCTCCAGTCATAATGCCTCTCTCTGCTCCAGTCATAATGCCTCTCTCTGCTCCAGTCGTAATGCCTCTCTCTGCTCCAGTCATAATGCCTCTCTCTGCTCCAGTCATAATGCCTCTCTCTGCTCCAGTCGTAATGCCTCTCTCTGCTCCAGTCGTAATGCCTCTCTCTGCTCCAGTCGTAATGCCTCTCTCTGCTCCAGTCGTAATGCCTCTCTCTGCTCCAGTCATAATGCCTCTCTCTGCTCCAGTCGTAATGCCTCTCTCTGCTCCAGTCATAATGCCTCTCTCTGCTCCAGTCATAATGCCTATCTCTGCTCCAGTCGTAATGCCTCTCTCTGCTCCAGTCGTAATGCCTCTCTCTGCTCCAGTCGTAATGCCTCTCTCTGCTCCAGTCGTAATGCCTTTCTCTGCTCCAGTCGTAATGCCTCTCTCTGCTCCAGTCGTAATGCCTCTCTCTGCTCCAGTCGTAATGCCTCTCTCTGCTCCAGTCGTAATGCCTCTCTCTGCTCCAGTCGTAATGCCTCTCTCTGCTCCAGTCGTAAAGCCTCTCTCTGCTCCAGTCGTAATGCCTCTCTCTGCTCCAGTCGTAATGCCTCTCTCTGCTCCAGTCATAATGCCTCTCTCTGCTCCAGTCATAATGCCTCTCTCTGCTCCAGTCGTAATGCCTCTCTCTGCTCCAGTCATAATGCCTCTCTCTGCTCCAGTCATAATGCCTCTCTCTGCTCCAGTCGTAATGCCTCTCTGCTCCAGTCATAATGCCTCTCTGCTCCAGTCATAATGCCTCTCTCTGCTCCAGTCATAATGCCTCTCTCTGCTCCAGTCATAATGCCTCTCTCTGCTCCAGTCGTAATGCCTCTCTCTGCTCCAGTCGTAATGCCTCTCTCTGCTCCAGTCGTAATGCCTCTCTCTGCTCCAGTCGTAATGCCCCTCTCTGCTCCAGTCGTAATGCCTCTCTCTGCTCCAGTCGTAATGCCTCTCTCTGCTCCAGTCATAATGCCTCTCTGCTCCAGTCGTAATGCCTCTCTCTGCTGCAGTCGTAATGCCTCTCTCTGCTCCAGTCGTAATGCCTCTCTCTGCTCCAGTCGTAATGCCTCTCTCTGCTCCAGTCGTAATGTCTCTCTCTGCTCCAGTCATAATGCCTCTCTGCTCCATTCGTAATGCCTCTCTCTGCTCCAGTCGTAATGCCTCTCTCTGCTCAGGTCGTAATGCCTCTCTCTGCTCCAGTCGTAATGCCTCTCTCTGCTGCAGTCGTAATGCCTCTCTCTGCTCCAGTCGTAATGCCTCTCTCTGCTCGAGTCGTAATGCCACTCTCTGCTGCAGTCGTAATGCCTCTCTCTGCTCCAGTCGTAATGCCTCTCTCTGCTCCAGTCGTAATGTCTCTCTCTGCTCCAGTCATAATGCCTCTCTGCTCCATTCGTAATGCCTCTCTCTGCTCCAGTCGTAATGCCCCTCTCTGCTCCAGTCGTAATGCCTCTCTCTGCTCCAGTCGTAATGCCTCTCTCTGCTCCAGTCGTAATGCCTCTCTCTGCTCCAGTCGTAATGCCCCTCTCTGCTCCAGTCGTAATGCCTCTCTCTGCTCCAGTCGTAATGCCTCTCTCTGCTCCAGTCATAATGCCTCTCTGCTCCAGTCGTAATGCCTCTCTCTGCTGCAGTCGTAATGCCTCTCTCTGCTCCAGTCGTAATGCCTCTCTCTGCTCCAGTCGTAATGCCTCTCTCTGCTCCAGTCGTAATGCCTCTCTCTGCTCAGGTCGTAATGCCTCTCTCTGCTCAGGTCGTAATGCCTCTCTCTGCTCCAGTCGTAATGCCTCTCTCTGCTGCAGTCGTAATGCCTCTCTCTGCTCCAGTCGTAATGCCTCTCTCTGCTCCAGTCGTAATGCCTCTCTCTGCTGCAGTCGTAATGCCTCTCTCTGCTCCAGTCGTAATGCCCCTCTCTGCTCCAGTCGTAATGCCTCTCTCTGCTCCAGTCGTAATGCCTCTCTCTGCTCCAGTCGTAATGCCTCTCTCTGCTCCAGTCGTAATGCCTCTCTCTGCTCCAGTCGTAATACGTCTCTCTGCTCCAGTCGTAATGTCTCTCTCTGCTCCAGTCGTAATGCCTCTCTCTGCTCCAGTCGTAATGCCTCTCTCTGCTCCAGTCGTAATGCCTCTCTCTGCTCCAGTCGTAATGCCTCTCTCTGCTCCAGTCGTAATGCCTCTCTCTGCTCCAGTCGTAATGCCTCTCTCTGCTCCAGTCGTAATGCCTCTCTCTGCTCCAGTCGTAATGCCTCTCTCTGCTCCAGTCGTAATGCCTCTCTCTGCTCCAGTCGTAATGCCTCTCTCTGCTCCAGTCGTAATGCCTCTCTCTGCTCCAGTTATAATGCCTCTCTGCTCCAGTCGTAATGCCTCTCTCTGCTCCAGTCGTAATGCCTCTCTCTGCTCCAGTCGTAATGCCTCTCTCTGCTCAGGTCGTAATGCCTCTCTCTGCTCCAGTCGTAATGCCTCTCTCTGCTGCAGTCGTAATGCCTCTCTCTGCTCCAGTCGTATTGCCTCTCTCTGCTCCAGTCGTAATGCCTCTCTCTGCTGCAGTCGTAATGCCTCTCTCTGCTCCAGTCGTAATGCCTCTCTCTGCTCCAGTCGTAATGTCTCTCTCTGCTCCAGTCGTAATGCCTCTCTGCTCCATTCGTAATGCCTCTCTCTGCTCCAGTCGTAATGCCTCTCTCTGCTGCAGTCGTAATGCCTCTCTCTGCTCCAGTCGTAATGCCTCTCTCTGCTCCAGTCGTAATGTCTCTCTCTGCTCCAGTCATAATGCCTCTCTGCTCCAGTCGTAATGTCTCTCTCTGCTCCAGTCGTAATGCCTCTCTGCTCCATTCGTAATGCCTCTCTCTGCTCCAGTCGTAATGCCTCTCTCTGCTGCAGTCGTAATGCCTCTCTCTGCTCCAGTCGTAATGCCTCTCTCTGCTCCAGTCGTAATGTCTCTCTCTGCTCCAGTCATAATGCCTCTCTGCTCCATTCGTAATGCCTCTCTCTGCTCCAGTCGTAATGCCCCTCTCTGCTCCAGTCGTAATGCCTCTCTCTGCTCCAGTCGTAATGCCTCTCTCTGCTCCAGTCGTAATGCCTCTCTCTGCTCCAGTCGTAATGCCCCTCTCTGCTCCAGTCGTAATGCCTCTCTCTGCTCCAGTCGTAATGCCTCTCTCTGCTCCAGTCGTAATGCCTCTCTCTGCTCCAGTCGTAATGCCTCTCTCTGCTCCAGTCGTAATGCCTCTCTCTGCTCCAGTCGTAATGCCTCTCTCTGCTCCAGTCGTAATGCCTCTCTCTGCTCCAGTCGTAATGCCTCTCTCTGCTCCAGTCGTAATGCCTCTCTCTGCTCCAGTCGTAATGCCTCTCTCTGCTCCAGTCGTAATGCCTCTCTCTGCTCCAGTCATAATGCCTCTCTGCTCCAGTCGTAATGCCTCTCTCTGCTCCAGTCGTAATGCCTCTCTCTGCTCCAGTCGTAATGCCTCTCTCTGCTCCAGTCGTAATGCCTCTCTCTGCTCCAGTCGTAATGCCTCTCTCTGCTCCAGTCGTAATGCCTCTCTCTGCTCCAGTCGTAATGCCTCTCTCTGCTCCAGTCGTAATGCCTCTCTCTGCTCCAGTCGTAATGCCTCTCTCTGCTCCAGTCGTAATGCCTCTCTCTGCTCCAGTCGTAATGCCTCTCTCTGCTCCAGTCGTAATGCCTCTCTCTGCTCCAGTCGTAATGCCTCTCTCTGCTCCAGTCGTAATGCCTCTCTCTGCTCCAGTCGCAATGCCTCTCTCTGCTCCAGTCGCAATGCCTCTCTCTGCTCCAGTCGCAATGCCTCTCTCTGCTCCAGTCGTAATGCCTCTCTCTGCTCCAGTCGTAATGCCTCTCTCTGCTCCAGTCATAATGCCTCTCTCTGCTCCAGTCATAATGCCTCTCTCTGCTCCAGTCATAATGCCTCTCTCTGCTCCAGTCGTAATGCCTCTCTCTGCTCCAGTCGTAATGCCTCTCTCTGCTCCAGTCGTAATGCATCTCTCCTGCTCCAGCGTATGCCTCTATCTGCTCAGTCATAATGCCTCTCTCTGCTCCAGTCATAATGCCTCTCTCTGCTCCAGTCATAATGCCTCTCTCTGCTCCAGTCCATAATGCCTCTCTGCTCCAGTCGTAATGCCTCTCTCTGCTCCAGTCGTAATGCCTCTCTCTGCTGCCAGTCGTAATGCCTCTCTCTGCGTCCAGTCGTAATGCTCTCTCTGCTCCAGTCTTAATGCCTCTCATCTGCTCCAGTCGTAATGCCTCTCTCTGCTCCAGTCGTAATGCCTCGTCTCTGCTCCAAGTCGTAATGCCTCTCTCTGCTCCATTCGTACGTAATGCCTCTCTCTGCTCCAGTCGTAATGCCTCTCTCTGCTCCAGTCGTAATGCCTCTCTCTGCTCCAGTCGTAATGGCTCTCTCTTGCTCCAGTCGTAATGCCTCTCTGCTCCAGTCATATGCCTCTCTGCTCCAGTCGTATGATGCCTCTCACTCTGCTCCAGTCGTAATGCCCTCTCTCTGCTCCAGTCGTAATGCCTCTCTCTGCTCCAGTCGTAATGCCTCTCTCTGCTCCAGTCGTAATGCCTCTCTCTGCTGCAGTCGTAATGCCTCTCTCTGCTCCAGTCGTAA
Source organism: Salvelinus namaycush (assembly GCF_016432855.1). Lineage (NCBI taxonomy): Eukaryota > Metazoa > Chordata > Actinopteri > Salmoniformes > Salmonidae > Salvelinus > Salvelinus namaycush. The sequence goes on from NW_024058614.1 coordinate 49,615, forward strand.
TGCCTCTCTCTGCTCCAGTCGTAATGCCTCTCTCTGCTCCAGTCATAATGCCTCTCTCTGCTCCAGTCATGATGCCTCTCTCTGCTCCAGTCGTAATGTCTCTCTCTGCTCCAGTCGTAATGCCTCTCTCTGCTCCAGTCGTAATGCCTCTCTCTGCTCCAGTCATAATGCCTCTCTCTGCTCCAGTCGTAATGCCTCTCTCTGCTCCAGTCGTAATGCCTCTCTCTGCTCCAGTCGTAATGCCTCTCTCTGCTGCAGTCGTAATGCCTCTCTCTGCTCCAGTCGTAATGCCTCTCTCTGCTCCAGTCGTAATGCCTCTCTCTGGTCCAGTCATAATGCCTCTCTGCTCCAGTCGTAATGCCTCTCTCTGCTCCAGTCGTAATGCCTCTCTCTGCTCCAGTCGTAATGCCTCTCTCTGCTCCAGTCGTAATGCCTCTCTCTGATCCAGTCGTAATGCCTCTCTCTGCTCCAGTCCGTAATGCCTCTCTCTGCTCCAGTCGTAATGCCTCTCTCTGCTCCAGTCGTAATGCCTCTCTCTGCTCCAGTCGTAATGCCTCTCTCTGCTCCAGTCGTAATGCCTCTCTCTGCTCCAGTCGTAATGCCTCTCTCTGCTCCAGTCGTAATGCCTCTCTCTGCTCCAGTCGTAATGCCTCTCTCTGCTCCAGTCGTAATGCCTCTCTCTGCTCCAGTCGTAATGCCTCTCTCTGCTCCAGTCGTAATGCCTCTCTCTGCTCCAGTCGTAATGCCTCTCTCTGCTCCAGTCGTAATGCCTCTCTCTGCTCCAGTCGTAATGCCTCTCTCTGCTCCAGTCGTAATGCCTCTCTCTGCTTCCAGTCGTAATGCCTCTCTCTGCTCCAGTCGTAATGCCTCTCTCTGCTCCAGTCGTAATGCCTCTCTCTGCTCCAGTCGTAATGCCTCTCTCTGCTCCAGTCGTAATGCCTCTCTCTTCTCCTCAGTCGTAATGCCTCTCTCTGCTCCAGTCGTATGCCTCTCTCTGCTCCAGTCGTAATGCCTCTCTCTGCTCCAGTCGTAATGCCTCTCTCTGCTCCAGTCGTAATGCCTCTCTCTGCTCCAGTCCGTAATGCCTCTCCTGCTCCAGTCGTAATCCTCTTCTCTGCTCCAGTCGTAATGCCTCTCTCTGCTCCAGTCCGTAATGCCTCTCTCTGCTCCAGTCGAATGCCTCTCTCTGCTCCAGTCGTAATGCCTCTCTCTGCTCCAGTCGTAATGCCTCTCTCTGTCCTCACAGTCGTAATGCCTCTCTGCTCCAGTCGTAATGCCTCTCTCTGCTCCAGTCGTAATGCCTCTCTCGTGCTCCAGTCGTAATGCCTCTCTCTGCTCCAGTCGTAATGCCTCTCTCTGCTCCAGTCGTAATGCCTCTCTCTGCTCCAGTCGTATGCCTCTCTCTGCGCCCAGTCGTAATGCCTCTCTCTGCCCAGGTCCGTAATGCCTCTCTCTGCTCCAGTCGTAATGCCTCTCTCTGCTCCAGTCGTAATGCCTCTCTCTGCTCCAGTCGTAATGCCTCTCTCTGCTCCAGTCGTAATGCCTCTCTCTGCTCCAGTCGTAATGCATCTCTCTGGCCAGTCGTAATGCCTCTCTGCTCCAGTCGTAATGCCTCTCTCTGCTCAGTCGTAATGCCTCTCTCTGCTCCGAGTCGTAATGCTCTCTCTGCT